>NW_027185425.1:6936910-6956910 GCF_022577435.1 Embiotoca jacksoni
GTTAGTGCCTTTAACCGCATGGAAAAGGGCATCTCCAATTTCAGTCATTACCCGGTGAAGTGTGGAAAGCGGCTGGCAGGGGTCCGGAGACAAACCAACCTAATGCAATCATCACCCCACAGGCAGACAGGGAGCGAGGGGGATGGAAGGAGATGAGGAGAGGAAGATGGATGGAGTCAGAGCATCGGAATGACCGGGATGATGAGACTGAATGGCGATGGATTAGAGTGATGGGGAAGGGAAAGGCACGAGGAGAAAGAGATGTAGACAAAGACGAAAGCTGGGAATAGATAGGGTGAGACAGAGGGAAGGAAAGGTTGAGCGATGTCTCTGTTACAGCAGATTGTGCTGACATTGATCCATCATTAGTGCCGTCCCTGCAGGAGACAGAGAGTCAGAGAGAAACACGAGGACTTGGAGACACTGAGAGACTGTAAAAAAGACAGAAAGAGCGAGAGAGAGAGCGAGAGAGAAGAGAGGTGACTGCTTGTCTCCTCTGATTTCCTCAGACGTCTCTTTCAGAACACACTGTATGCACCTGCTCGCAGGACAACACACAGGCACACGCACACACACACACACACACACACACACACACACACTAGGGTGTTCACAGTAATAGCAAACTTCCAGGGTTAGACTATGCAGACTTTTATGGTCAATATTCATGACACATATATTTTCAAACTTGCGAGTGTATGTTTATAATAAGAATATACTTCAGATTGAATGAAGGGGCAATCAAAAAGTTCCAAGACTGCTCCTTTTGCACGTGAATGGAGTGGAGCACAATGACATCCACGAAGCAGGGGGAAGCTACAACTTTTGTGAGTAAGTACTCCAATTTAAGTCGCTTGATCACCGGCAGCACGAGTTAAACACGTTTTTGTGACCACTGGTATGTGGGGAACAGAAAGAAGCAGGCGAGAAAGGAGTGTGTGGAGCAATGATTGTGTTGCGGACGAGAAACTCATTGGTTTTGTGATCCCTTCAGAGTTGAGGTCTTATGCACTGAACACGTCAGAACATCACAGTTGAACTTCGTGTTGACAGTCTGACCCTGGGGAACAAATTCCTAGTGCACAAACCATGCATGTAGAAACCCACCTGGTTGCATTCCTGACCTGCTGTGACTTTTCTGGTTTAGAACCGTGATGTTCTGCACCTCTTGAAACACGAATGTCACTTAAAATACCTAAAACAACTCATTGCGGTAGGCTTTGTCAAGCATTTTAAAAGTCCTCGCTGTGGATTACAGGAGTTTGACACAAAATCTTATGTGCGTTCTCTGCTCATGTCCATGTTGAAAACACAGATGCGCTCGTGTCAATCGTTACAAAACATGTGTGACAGGTGCTGAAGTTGATCAAGTGATGTAACTTGGAATACTTACTCATGAAGGTTATAGCTTCCCTCTGCTCTGTGCACAGCACGTTGGTCCGTTTATTTTTGCATGCAACAGAAGCTTTCTGTGAACTTTTTGATCCTCTCTCTTTTACAGTTCATGTATATGTGATAATAAATTGGGTTTCATCTTCTGCATCTCTGAAAGGCTCTTTTGCTCCTCATCAAATGGCAATCATTCAATTTTTTTTTACTCTGAATCTATACTGAAATGTGTTTCCAGTCACCTTTGGCATCATGAAATCTGTAGTAGAAGACAGTGATATCATGAATACAGTCTATGAATTAAAAGGGATTCAAAAATTGCAGCACACAACACAGTTAGACATGAAGATTGATACTGCTCTTGAGTGGATATAATCTTGTAGTCCAACCCGGGGAAAAAAAGTTAGCTTAGCTTTTTCGACAAACTACTCCTTTAAAACACTTGGACTTCCCCTGTGTCACATCACTTGACAGCTTATACATTGGAAAAGGCTTGTGTTGTTGATACACCACAACCTTAAGGACATAAGAAAGGAGAAAAAGAAATTGCTGGGTTTATAATTTATAACCAACCCGACCCTGAAATATTCAGTATATATGTACTTACAATAAGACCTGTCCTCTTCCGAGCACACAGCACTCCACACATCCCACAGACCAGAAACTGGAAAAAGAACAAAACAACAAAGGGTTACAAGCTTCAAAAGCTCTAGTTAGTTGCCATCAGTAAAATTACTGTTCAGAAACTATATGAAATTTTAAATATTTTTCACCCCCCCCCCCCTCTTGAAGACAGGAAATGTGAATGTATTCTTGATGCTCTGTCATCCATGTGCAAATTTTCTCCCTCTAAAAATAGTGTGTCTTCGTAGGGAGCCATATTGTCCTGGTAGGCAGGAATTCAGGCTGCACTGGAACAGCATGGTGGTGTATTGTGCTGGCAGAATGAGCTTACAAGTGAGACAGCTCAGCGAGCATTGTTTTGCTGAAAGTTATGGGAAGCATAGTGATTGTGTGTGTGTGTGTGTGTGTGTGTGTGTGTGTGTGTGTGTGTGTGTGTGTGTGTGTGTAAAGGGAGAGTTTGGCTTCCCCTTATTTTCAACATCAGAATCAGTATCACTACTGTAGCGGTTATAGTTTTAATGCCATTTATTGAAAATATGGGCACACCCAATCACCAGACAGGTCCACTTCTTTGCTTCTATTTTGGAGATTTTAGCATTATTCCATGGTCTTCATCAGTTCAATCAATCAATCAATTTGTTAATTTAGCAAGTCTTCATCAAGCTACTTGTATTTGGTTTACAATTAATATTGTAAGACAAACAAAAGTTTAAATGGATTTTTCAGTATTTACAAAAAACAGTTATTATTTAATTTACATCTGTGACAGCTAAATTCAACATTGAGGATGTTCAGAAATGGATGGATTTAACAGAAGAATATGTCTCTTGTTTTAGAAACATCACTGATCAGGTTTGCTGTTTGTTGAAAAAAACTTGGAGTGAAACAGATTTGGAATAGACAGTATTAAACTAATTATTCAAGTAATCTTATGTGTGAAGAAACTCCTTCATAATTTGAACTAAAGTCACAGAAAAATATCATAAATTATACAATGATCAGTCTCCTGTTAAAGCAGGACCCTAAATCTACATCCTCAAACATTGGACATCCAATTTACTGTGAGGACAGTGGTCAATCAGTCTTATTAACTCACAGGCCATGAAAGCAGATCTAAACCTTTAGGTAATCATGAGACAAGGGTGACTGACTCAGCAAACAGAGTTCAACAGCTGTGAGCTTCAACACGAGGACGTCATATTGTGTAATATCTTTGCAGCAACTTCAAACACTGCGCAGTGGAAGCACTCACAAGGTACCTGCACTCATGCTCAGATTTTTAACCTATTTACTGTGGTGTCACTAATAACTTTCTTCCTCTTCCTGTCTGACACAGGCACAGTCTTTCAGATGTTTCAAACTTTGTTTGAGCTCCAGGCATTTACTGTAATTCTCAACAGAAAATAGACAGAATTTCCATAAATGGAGCGGCAGTCACAATAAAGCAGCTGACTCAAGGTATACGGATACTTAAAATGTCAGAAACCCACCTTTAACCGTTTCGCGGTAAAATCAAGACAATGAGGCTGAGAGCGGCAGTGTGACCGCAGGAGACATATGCAGACGACTCAGGGGATCATTGGGTGTAAAAGCTTTGACCCTTCTGAGCAGCACTGAGCAGCAATTCAAGCATGAATTGGTGGAACCAAAGTTAAGTTCTGGTGCAGCAGGACAAATGGCAGTGTGTCTGAAGTGCACACATGAAGTGCTTTCAACATGACCACAACAAACATAAATAAAGATGTGTTTGGTCTTCTCCACAGCCTGGAGCAGTGGAAAACAAAAAGGTGGACAAATAACATCCAGTTTTACTGATAAAAAGTAAACTAAATGAATAGATATCAGCTCTGTGACACACCTTCCTCAAACCAACATTTGAATGAAGCTAAAAAGCAAAAACTTGAAGGAAATATGAACTTTTTAGGAAAAATACAGATTTATTTCCTGATTTTACAGTGTTTTCAAATGTTTTGTTAAATCGTATTTTTAGTTACAGTTCCCCTCATTATAACAGTATGTAAACTTTAACACTCTTGGAAACATCTTTGAAATAAAATCCTCTGTAAACACAGAGTAGTAGCCAATTACAACTTCATGTAAGCTACTGACTTCCAGCCAATGGCCATAATGAAAACAACCATTAACCTAATTTCAAAGTAGATTTAATCTTTCTTTTCCCGCTATAAGAACAACTCATGTTGTCTTATTTAATTTTAATACTTGGAAATATGCAACCTACTGTGAACGTGTCTCAAAACCAAAAGAAGGGTTCATTAAAAAGGCAGATAGTTCCCCTGAGTTTAAACTGCGCCTCAAGCTCCCTCCACATCCCTGGAGATACTTAATCATCTAGTACTAGCAGAAAAAGTATAATGACAATTATTGTCCAGGACGTACACAGAGTCCACTCCAGACCGGTGAAGCGTCGCCCTGCTGCGGCTTGTGCTCGCCCCGGACCCAGCTGATGCCCACGGCTCCCAGGACGATGCTCGCCACACCCAGGCCAACCTCCACCACAGACAGCAGGAGCAGGCTCCACAGGATCTTGCGGCTGGAGCACATCCTGCCCCGGGCATCTCTCCGGCTCCAGCAGGAGGAGGCGGCAGGACGCGGATGAAGGCAAAAGAGGAGTCCGCTTCTCGGTGTTCCGAGGGCGGCGCGGCTCTACTGCTTCATACCCGATGGGAAAAGAGGGGTTTATCAGAGCAAGTAAATCCAAGTAGAATAGATAGCTGGAGAGTTGCGGAAGAGGTTGAAATTGGAGGTGTGAGAAGGCTGGCTCTGCGGGTGGATATTATTGGAAATAGAGAGCGCTCAGCTGAAGTTCCTCCGCTCGCAGAAGTGCGTCTGTGGCGCATGGAGCTATCCAAGGTACTTAAGCGCCACTGGAAACACACACACACACACACACACATACACACACACACACACACACACACACACACACACACACACACACACACACACACACACACACACACACACAGAGAGAGTCCAGGGACGTGGCCAGGGCATTAGTCTCAACCTCCGCCCCCTTGTGGAAACATTCAAACACCATAGGCAGATTATTGTGGACAGCTGTCATGGGCATTCAGTCCTCAGGCTCATTCAGTTTCTGATATTAAATGGACCTAACCCACAGACTTTGAAACTGAAAAGACAAGGCAAGCAGCACCTTAATGACAAGACTCTTTACAGAAGATATAAATTGGCATTTAGATGGAATGTAAAACAAAATTATATTGATACATGTTTAAAAAAAGAAAAAAAAAGAAAAGGAAATAGAATAGAATATAGAATCAGAAATAAAAAAAAAATCAAAATTACTTTAACAAATGTCAGCGCCGAACACAAAGCTTTTAAGAGCTATGCTTGTTCATCCTTTTTATTCCCAGTTTTGGATGATGAGATCACTGTGTCTTCAACCTTACATACAACCTTTACCTGCCAGACTGGTAGAACTGCAACATCTTATTCGCCCTACCTCTTTTCCTCCAACAAGCACATTAAACTAAAAACAACTTAGACTACAAGTATGCTGTTCTTCATGTTTCAGTCTTTTGTGCCCAACAGTTACCGAGGAAACACAGTGACATCAGTGTTTACAAAAGTACCAAAATAAACACATTTGGAAATTAAGTTACTTTAGTATAATTTAATAAACAAAAAAATCTCAAGAGTGACACAAATATGAATCAAAGTCAATTCACCTCAAAACTCATGCGAGATATAGACATTATTCTCAAGTATTGTTTAAAAGATCTATTTCTTTGTTTCACCCAGGCTGATATTTTTATTATGCAAAGCACTGATTAACTAAAATCAACTAATCATTTGACCTCTTGTCCTATCCCCTCTTGTGGATCCAGTTCTCAAATCACACCTCACAGTGATGTCAGCATCTCCGCTGTATAGTTCAGTGTCGAGCTGAACAGGTTATGAAAACCTGGTTTCTTTGCTGTGTCCGTTGGGGATTCCACATCGAACCGAACCCACTTCTGAAAAGCTGGATGAGGACCCTGTGGCATGCTTTAAAAATGGCAGTCTATATCTCCATGGAAAAGAAAACCCCTCCCAGTGCTTTGATCACCCTGCACACAAGGGATCTGTCATCTGTCAGAACAATACTGTTGATGTTGGCGAAGGTAAAGCACGCTTTGAAATCTAGCTACACACCAAGAGGCCAGAACCACAGCAGAACTGCAGGCTTTTCATTTGGATAAAGGCCTTCATAATGTTCCTCATCTTCATCAGCATGTGGCAGTAGTCAGATATTTCCACTACCTCCCTTTTCTTTTCCTATGAGGTGTCCTTCAACAATAATTGCTAAGAAACCAGCTGATTAGTTACATAAATAATTGTGCAAGTTAAACTTACATTAATCAAAACATCTTAACATGGAGACGCAGTATCTTGAAAGCTACCTACTGACAACATGCCTTTCCCAGCCCCTTCTAAAACAAAAAGCTATAGATTCAAAAATCTAAGAAAAGAGCTTTCTGTCTGTCCTAAATAAAATCAAAGTATTTGAAATGAGCCTGCAGGAGACAGTAGAGCTAGCACAACTCCATTAACATACATCGAGTGATGTGGGCTGTCTGCGTGTGTGTGCATGTAGAGGGTTTTACCTGATCAATGATCAATCAACAGGGCACAGAGTGAGCAACTACTGAAGGATACAGAATCATTGAGCTGTTACAGTAAGCTCTGCTGTTTCAAGGGTGTGTTTACACTGAAAGTTCAGGTTCAACATGAGTTCAAGTGCAATACAAGTTTCATTTACTGCAGATATAAGATGAACTGCACGGTGAAACTGCATGAACCTGTAACCTGTGCTTTATCTATAATAAAGAAACAGGCCAATTTGATGTTTGGACCTTGTGGTGAGATTGTTTGGCTCACTGTTTCAATTCTCAAAAAGGTACTAACTCAAATTTATTGTTGTCTAATTAATGATTTCAGTTTCTCGTGGCACGAGCTGTAGTGCAGCCCTTCTGGATGTGGCGTCGACTTTCCATTATGTTTTCAAAAATTTTGATTACATAAGACATACAGCAGTAGCTTCAGTAGAAAGTTGCTGTTGACTTGGCCCGGCAGATTTTTATTAGTCTGGGATAAGAGGCTGTTTTTGGCTCATTGCCATTGAACTGTACAGTAGCTTGTGATCAATGGCAGACTTGATGACACGCTGAATTTCTTTCTCTCTGCTTTTCAAGCCGACAGACACATCTTATTTAAATCCTATTCCCACTCTCTTAGCCTCGTTTTGTTGTTTTAACCAGAACCAGCATCATTTTTCGTGGTATTTCATGGTAGGACTGCAGCCTTCCTTTCCTTCATTACTTCTTTCCTTAAGTGTGCCCTGCACCCCTGATCTCAGTAAGACCTCCATTTATAGATGTATTATATTTGGACCTTTAACATTGCCTCTGTATTTTTAGGGTGCATACAAATTTCTGTTTTGCTGTCACTGAGCCACATGAGGATGTTAAATCTGGGCATTAAAATCATATAATTTCCAAAGAGCTGTCATGCCAAAACATGTAATACATCCAACAGTTCACTAGAAGATATGGTAGCAGTGTCACATTTTGACTTGCCAAGGTGTGAAAAATAAGGTGCCTTTAGTTTAGTCAGCAAAACCACATGGTTACGTTTAGGGAAAAGGTCATGGTTTGGGTTAAATATGAAACATTCACAGTTTGGTTTATTTTAGGCACCAAAACTGATTAAGGTTAGGAGAATATGATTTTTTTTTTTCCACACTCGCCTTTTACAATGGCCCAAAGCAGCAGCAGAGTGTAGATATATAAACTGATATCCAGCTAAGTGGATAAAGAGAAGAGATTTCAGGAGGTGCCTGGAACTACGGTGTCCCCAGAGGCCCATTATATGCTTCTCAGTGGTGCCATTCACTTTTCATGTGGCTCTGAGTCATTAGGATATATATGGCTGTCGGTCTGTAATGAGTCTAGCACTGGGCAAACATCAATCTGTCATCGCTCCCGGGGGATGAGATAAGTGAGGGAGATTAAAGATGCCACAGGATACTTGGAGATTGTCATTGTATCTCGGATGCTTCAGTGGAGGTGTGACAGCATCAGGCGAGACAGCAACTCTGCTGAATTATTGCCTCTTAAAGTTTTCAGTAGTCAGATACACTGATACAGGTGAGGGATAACTGAATTGCCTTGACACCATGTTTCCTGATTGTCCCTTATTGTACGGCCACAGCATAATAGTGTTGTGTGTTCCTCATGTTCAGGACAGAAAAAGCAGCTTGGCATCTGGGTTTGGAGAAATGATCTGTCAGACACCTGGCAGGTAGGAAGAGTTTTTAATCCAAGGGGGTCCTGCTATATTGTTAAATCTAATTTTCTGTCAATTTAGGTTATTTTCAAAAGTCAAAAGAAATCAATTACTTCATTTCTTAATTACAGATAACCCTAACGGATTAGGCTGGCCCCCAATGACCCAATTTTATATAAACTACTTGTTAAAAGACGTGGCCATAAGATTAGCTAATTGAGTAGGGCTTGCCTTAGCTGACATTGCATTTGTGCTGCAAATTTATTAACAGGCTGGGGTTTGTTCGGGAATGTTTTTAGGGTAAATTCAGGAAGTTGCTCTCTTTGCTTGTTAAAACATAGAAGTTCTTTCTTGGCCTTGATAAAGAAGCCCCGAGGTTTACTTTTCAAGGATTTCAGCCAAACCTCAAGTATGCATTCAGCAAAGACAGCAAACCACATCATTTGTTAAGGCAAATATTGCAAACATTTCGCTCCATGCTGCACAAAAATGGATGCACGCATGCACGCACACACACACACACACACACACACACACACACACACACACACACACACACACACACACACACACACACACAAATCCAGCATTGACAGCAGTGTCGGCCTTCAGTCAGTCATGTGAGAGAAGCGTGTTACACACACATCATTAACTCAAAAGTATCAAATGCTCACAGATTCACCATGGCAGTGATTAATGATAAATTAAAATAAACACAGACACACACACACACACTGGATCTACTAAATATTTCCAAGAAGTCTGATAGTCGATGTAAAATTTTATTTGACTGTCTTTCCAAAAACTCAAATGGTTTGAGGCATATAAAGAGCTAGTCATTGCATTCCTGAGCTCTAGATGTTGCTACCCACTCACTCACTCACACACACACACACACACACACACACACACACACACACACACACACACACACACACACACTGCAAATACACTGCTGCCAAACTGGACCTCCATATATTTAAAAAAAACAAAAACCTTTCCTTCCTGTGTCAAGGGTTGAGAGTAAGACATGAGAGGTTCCTATTTCACCTCCTACTGATGACTAAGGGAAGATACCAGAATCTGAGAGGATGATGTGTCTTTGTGTGTGTGTGTGTGTGTGTGTGTGTGTGTGTGTGTGTGTGTGTGTGTGTGTGTGTGTGTGTGTGTGTGTGTGTGTCAATGTTTTTGGAGCAAGCTGGCAGGAAAAGGAGGAAGAGGAGGAAAAGGAAGAAGCAATGCAAAGACTGTGGTAGATGACCGAAGAAACGGAGGAATGAAGTAGAAAGGATCTGAGGGATAAAAGAGGAGGAAGAGGAGAAGGAGATGAAGAGAGATTATGCAATCAATCAATAGATTTTTACTGTGTGCTCTGACGAAAACAACCAATTCTAAAATCAATTCTCTCTCAACTTTTCTACTGACTCTTGCAACTTGAATGTCTTCCTTTAAATCTATACACAGTCGAAGCGCTCAAATATCCACCCGGCTCTTCCTTTACCTTCTGAATGAAAGCTGTAGCCGCCATCCCCCTCCATCAGCTCCTGACAGGACACTCAGGCAATGAGATGGTGTGGGTCATGAAAGGTCAAAGGTCACAAGAATGTCTCACTTAATTAATGACTTAGCAGTGAGTAAGGTTAACCAAGTTGCTTGTATGAAAAGGTCACGCCACCCTCTGTGAGTAATTAGCGTTTCTGTGTGGTTGTTAGCGAGTGTGTGGTGACTGAAAGTGTTTCGCTCCTCCACCTTGAGTGTGATGCAGGCTTTTAATCACCTGTCTCATCTGTCAAAACAAATTAAGTAGAGAAGTAATTTCCTGTATCATAATGCAAGCAAAGCACTTTCTCATTTTGTTTGTGTGTACATTAAGTGTGAGTATGTGTTGGCTCTAAGTGACTGGCATGCAGCGTGAAAAAGTGCATTTCCTTTAACTGCAGGGCATGTGGCTGTAGTTATTGCCAGGAGACTGGTGGGGGAATGCCCTTGAACTCAGGAGAAAAACAACACCCACGCCAAATCACAGCACACGTGGACACTGGCCTCACTCCCAGTCTCCCAAATAAACAGCCTAGGTTAAAGAAAGAGAGGGTGAAAGCCTCTTAATGCCACTCGCATTCACTCTTACAGCAAAGGTAAACATGGGTTTTCTGTTTTCACCAGAACTTAAGAACATTCGCTCCTTGTTTCCTGTCAATCACCGAAGCATCAGGAGAAAATGAGGCAACAGAAACTGAGTTCAGAATTTCCAAAAGTTAGCCTCATATCAGCTGTGCATTGAAGCAAAGAAAGTCATCTTAGCTCAGCATAATATATAAACTTGGACTGGAGCTCTGTCCAAGGTGCAACAAATCGGTGTAAAAGCTAAAGCTAAAGCTCACAAATGACACATACAGTCATTTGATTCCTTGTCAAACATTATTTACCACCAACTTCTGGTTAGTTTAGCACAGCACATTATGTCATTATGACATTAGTCAGCGAGAAAAGATACTTGTTACAGCAGTCAAATGTGTGCTAAGAAGGTAAAGGGGGAGCTTAATGATGCAACTGCACTTCGTGGGTGTTCTACTGTGGTCAATACTCCTCTTGACGCACTCAATGTTTCCATACGTAAGGTGCAATGTGTAGAGGGGGGAGCAAAGGAAGTGGATAGAGGTACATACACTTGTAATGATGCTGTGAATCATTATGAAATTAGTAGAAAGTAAAACTTGGCCAGAGAAGGCAGTCAAGGGACATTTTAAACTAATTTTACACAATAATCTATTTACAGGTTGTTTCAAGACTTTTGTGGAACCACTGGGAAAAAATAAATTGCCTCAAGTTATGTCAAACAGCTTGGGGCTACATTAGCCACTAATAGCACAACACACCCACTGACTGAATTGCTGAAAATCAAGAGGCATTGTAGGTAATGCAGGCAAGAGGTTTTGCATGGAATAAAAAACTTTGCAAATTACATACACCATGCAAATTACTCTGAAATTTTCTCCGCAAAAAAATGATTTATGGGGACATTTATTATGAAAACATTCCATCCAGCTGCACTGAGAGAAATATCAACAGCAGCATTAACCTAACAGCTGTCAGTTCGCTATTAACTTTTTTGTTTGTTTACTCTATATGCAAATGCAACAAGTCAACAAAGAAAGGTGGCCTCTTAAAAACATCAGTACATGAACAATAAATGTTATTATTTCTGCAAAAGACAAACACGACATCTGCTCTCATTTCTCATAAATGGATATTGTTATGAGAAGAAGCCACAGCAATAACCTTCTTGTTCATCAGCACATTATGCAGCCTGTCTCTTTGGATGTCTGTCCGTGCTTTTGTTTCCCAAACTGTTTTTTTTGTTGTTGTTTGATTTAGCTCCTTTCCATTCGTTATCCTGATGTGACCTGACTCACCTGTCAGTAAGGTGATTGTATAACATTTTTAGCAGCCATTCATCCATTTTCCATCACTATAAAGTACATACTGTACACAAACAACCAGGCAGGATCACATGAAGCCGATGCCTCTCACCTCATCCGCAGTGGGTCTGCATTAGTTTTAGTTTTGTGCTTTTATCAGACGCACTTATTACAGTTTTTGATTTGCTGTGTTTTTCCTCTGAATCAACTTACCTATACTCAAAATATGCCTGAATAAGATTTATCATCTCAAAATCATTTTCGTATATCAATGAAATTAAGTAAAAATTTTAGATTTAAAACCACAATGGAAGCTACACACATACTGCGTCACCTAATTGTTTTGGGTTTCTGCAAACAAAAAACTATAATATGTGTCTATTATATATATTTTTCACTTAAACACAGACACTGTTAAGATTTACAAACTGTGTTCTGGATCTATTTCCTGTATTTTCTAAGTTGTATCTTTCAGCATTTGAGCAGCATCTGCTGTGTGGGCAGCAGCCCAGCCAAGTAAACAAGGCTCTTATTAACTATTAAACACTTCACAGCAGGGACTGCAAAACACACACATACACACACACACACACACACACACACACACACACACACACACACACACACACACACACACACACACACACACACACACACACACGCATTAACACAAAGATGCACAAATGCAAGTACGTTTGAAGAGTGGCTGAGAGTCCCAGTGCAGAGTCAGTGGCCTCTTTTTTCCTCCAGTCACAGTGAAATTGGATCTCTCTCTCCAGCCTCTGTAAGGAGGTTGTACACTTCAAAACCCGGCTGTCCACATCCCTCTTGGCCTCTAATGGACGGACAGATGAATGACTTAGTAAGCAAAGTGCAAGCCAACCTGATTCACCTCTACTACAGACACCTGAGACCTTAAAACATGCTCTCTCTAGTGTGTAATGTGCAAGCATGTGAGTGACCACAGACACCATCCTCTAAGTCCTGCACCCTGACCTTTGACCTGTATCTGTAAAATCACAAAAACTGATCATAGTCTCATCAACAATGCACATCCACCTCCTTCCTCTGAAACCGTTTCATCTGTCACTATCGTGGAACTTTAGAGAACACAGGAAAGAGACCAAAATGTGAGACACAGGACATTTTTGTCCCTAGCCACCCTTCACTTCATGTCGTGACTTTTGCTTACAAGGTGGCACCACTGGAGGGCGCTGTCACACCAAGACAGTCCAAAAAAAGGATATTTACTAAAAAATAAACAGCAGCTTCAAGTCAGTCAGAGATTAGGATGAAGTGGAAGGCTGACTTATCTCAATTAATGACTACACCTTTTAATTACTTGAGTGTTTTATTATGTTAGTTCTATTATTAAGGTCTTATCATGGCGACCTATCCAGGGTGTACCCTGCCTTCGCCCAAAGTGAGCTGGGCTGACCGTGACCCTGTTCAGGATAAAGCGGCTATAGATGATGGATGGAAATGCATGAAAATAGTTTTAATGCCCATCAAAGTATGTTCAGTTTACTGTTAGGCTATATGAAACACAGAACATTTGCAGATCCTCACATTTAAGAAACAGATAAAGTGTTGCATTTTGTTGTCGTAACTCATTACAATAAATAAGTAAACTGATTAATTGTTTGTCAAAGTTACTGAAGGGCAATTCCAAATTATTTTGTGTGATTGTTTGATTCATTGCAACACTTTTTACATCAGCTGATAGTGTAACATTTTTTCAGTTCAGTTTTTTTGGGGCTCATTGTGTAAAGTAAACAGAAAAGGAAGGCTGGTATTACATTTATGGGAGACTGACTTTGGTCAAAGTTGTGGATGTGTGTGTCTGCTCTGAGAGTGAAAAGTTTGTCTTTGATGTTTTCATTCTCCACCTCACTCCTGGCTGGGTCCTGACCACAGGAGCAGCCCACTGAATGACAAAGGAACTTGTTCACCCAGGAAGGAAACTCCCTGCCTTCCCAAAGGACGTCAGTCCAAAGTCCAATACAACAGCTGTGTGTGTGTGTGTGTGTGTTTCTGAATGAGAAGGAGGAAAGAGGAGGACTGTGTCAATAGACACACATTCGCTAATTCCCTCTAGTTTACCGCAAAGCATCAAAGGCTGAGTGTCATACTGATACTGCCAGTTTGTTTTGAGAATCATAAAACAATCCTCCCTCCATCCTCCATCAAAAACAATCCTCCCTCTCTTCCTTCCTTTCTCACAACAGATTCAGCTTTCTCTAGTATTTGCACTTCTGCTGTTGGTGCATAAACTTTCTGTTGTAGGATGACATATTTGGGAATGACGCATTGGGAGGCGGAGGGACATGGACACACCCACACACACACCATCAACTCCACTTGGACAAATAAATGGACACCCACACAAGTGATGTAATAGCTTCCTGGAGCTGCTGGTGTTTCAAAGTGAATGAGTGTTTCAGGCCTCAGCCAACTGGAGGATAGTATATAGTAGATGCAGAGCAAACATATTTACACCACTATCAGAACTCCCATTATATACAATATGCTCTGTCATCAGATCCACCTCACCGATCTGCCTGTTTGAATACAAGTATGTTTTATGCACACTGTAATGTAAATAAAAATGCAACAACTTACACTGTTACTATAAATATGTTTATGCTGCGTCAACTACGTGTTGTTTTCCATTGTTAAAACTAAGATAAAAGATTTATTTCTTTTCACTCAGTTCAGTTTGTTTGCAGCACCACATTCCTGATATGTCCATCTCTACAAGTTTCTGATGAATCAGACTTAGTTGCAAAGTTAAAAGCTGTGTAAAGGCCTGTAGCAACATCCTATTTCTTTTAGTACTTTTGTGATAGCATCCAAGAATAATGGAATCGTTTACAGGTGTTTAAACCTTGTAAGTCATGGCCTTTAAAAAGATGTAAATCAATGTTCATGTTCAACGTTTTTGAGCTACAGACAACCACAATAAAACTAGTAAACACATAAATATTCCAATATAAAAGAATTTCAAGAGATTCACTTTAATTACACTAAACTATTTTTGTTTTCCATATAGTGTGAGGATAAGTTTAGTTTGACTGACAGAGTTTAAGTTAAAAGATGCCTACCATGATCACTATCTAACTAAATCAAAGTAAATCATTCAGCACACATTAAAAAGACGTGGAGGGGCCGCGGCTGCTTTTCTGTTGTGTTGAAGCATTCCTGCTCTGTGAACTGTGCAATTTGACCTGACATTTCCTAATTGGCCAGTTAGGCAGTTAATGGCTGCTTTTGAACTTGAAATCTGCATCATTATTAAACAGCTTCTCAACAAAGATGCAAAACTGTATGAAGCTTCAAACATATAATACTCAGTTTGTTGTTGACAGTGCCGACTATCCTTGGTTCTCCTAGCTACCATGTGACTGAGCCGGTATCAGTTACTGGAGAGGAAAGAGGAAAAGAGCAGGTCAGTGAAGCAGAGAACTAATGATAGTTTGATGGATTTTACTGTAGACATTCCCTACAGTGACACCGTTTGAAACCCCAAAAACCTTCCTGGATGATGAGCAGATATGATTAGTTTGTTATAGATAATTTTAAGCCTTTGTCAGCTTTCAGAGCTCTGCCTTTTACAGAACCCATTTAATTGTTCGCCTGCTGTCCTCTTCTACTGTCACTGCCCTTCCAATTGTCTCATCTCTTTTGTGGGTTACACTGCAGCCTGGGCAGCACTATACAATCTTCCATACCTGATTTCCCGCCTTTTATTATCGCCAATAAAAGAAACGGCAGCTAAAGGAAGCCAATGAACTAATTGATTTAAGTAATCCATGAGAATTTAAACTGAATTTGTTTGTATTTTACATTTGTTTACACAATCATGGTCCCTCCAGTAAGCGCAGCCCGTTACAAAGGACACAGTGTCAACATTGAGGCTATGTTAGGCATCTGCAGAGGAACCTTTGTTGCATGTAATCAGTGGGTCTATCACCTGGAAATCAGATCTGATTTCCATATGACTGCTGGTTCACTTCACATCACAGTCGCACAGTTGTGTCAGGGAAATATAACCTGGGTGGAGGTTTGGAAGAGGGAGTCTGGATGTGTATGTGTGGACTGGCCTCCAAATTGAACCACCACAGGATGGCATATCATTATTACCCCTCCCTGCTGCAGCCCTGCAGTCCAAAATGTGTTATTCCCCTGAACATAGTTGGAAGTCCTTGAGAGCAGTGTCTTCCTCCCTCCCGCCCTCTTCTTTTCATGGTGAGGCTGGCACTGAGCCGGAGAGCAGCTCCGTTGGCCTTCATAGAATTACTGTAACAAAGTTGCGCACAGCTGGCACCCAGGATGTGAGTGAGAAAGTCAGGGACTCTCCAAGACTCCCTAGTGAGCGGGAAAGGGCATGATGGGGAGAATAGATACCCAAACTCTCCGAACAGTCTCGTTTCACTTTCATATTTCAAGGACAGATGAGTGTGTATTTCTGAGTGGTGCCATGAAAACTAGCAGGTTTTCATTCACTGGGGAGAATTTAAAATACCAGAGTTTAAAAGGACAATTAGATATTTCTGTAGTTGTCAACTCTGAATGGTTTTGTTATGTTTGTACATAACAATTTTATGATGATGTAACTGTGATGTCATCAAGGTTGTCTCTGGGGCTTGGAGACAGTAATATGTTTACAGAAAGCCTGAGTTACAAACTGCAGATGCTGAGTTTAAAGGATATAAACATTCACCAGGCAGGATAGTTCCCAACAAACAGTGGTTTCCATCAGTTTGCTCAGTTGTCATCATGAGACCTACATTTGTGTGATCAGTGTATCCACTCATTGATTAGTCTGACCCTTTCCTAGTCAAACCTGTGACCAGTTTAGGACTGGTGTTCATAGACAGATGATTTATTTCATATTCATTTTGTCCAGAGTTCTTGCTGATGAGGTGTACAAGCAGAATAAAGGGTTCATCACAAGGAACTGACTCCTCTTAATTTGAAGGCTCTGATTAGATCATCTGAGAGCCCAGGAATCTCATACCATAGTCTTCAGCCACCTGATAACAACTAACAGTCTCCATAGCATCTTACCAAACTCAATCCGGTGCTCCATGAGATGCAGTTCAAAGCAACAGATAAAATTGGTAAAAGGATCTTAAATAAATATTATTTTGTCAAACTATTATTTTGTAGATTAAGCATGACCATGAATCTGTTTGTACAATGTACATCAAAAACAGATCTACTTGTGGGTAATATTTATGCACTAAAACCGCAGGAAACCAGCTTTGAGGGTCACTGATTCTTGTTAATCACTGCATCCTGATACAAAAGAATCTAGTCATTCTGGAGAAGCAGTGTTGTAATCACTTTTGGACACTGAATTTTTTGGGAATAAAGAAAAACAACGGGTCACTGCGGTCTGTTTTGTGCTGAATGTCACGCTGGCAGTCAAGTGTAGCGTAGGTGTCTCCATGCGTCTGTGCGTGCGCTTGTGTACGCTTGACCACAAGGCCACCGACGGTCAACGTAAATGTCACCATTGTCATCGTAAGAACCACGGGGTTTCCTTGGTTATATCCAGGAGGCAGAAAACGGATGTTTTCTGAAATCTAAGTGCATGCTATCATTCCAACCACTAAACCTCAAAGGAAATATTTAATTGCTGTTTCTTCTTACCTCTGACGTATATCTCAATTCAATTCAAGCATGTTAAAGTGGTATTGCCATATATAATGTTCTTCAAGTGCAGAGCTTGAAGTTTCTTCTTAATTTCAAACCATCATCCCCGACCTGTCTGAAGCCAATGAAAGTGAGAGATGGAAGAGGAAGTGGGTCAATGATGATAATTTTCCAGAGTGGTGATGAGGTTTATGGGTATTGTGGTCTCAGCTTGAAAAAGCTCTCACACAAACATGGTTTAAGGAAGGGGATTTTTTTTTTCTATTATGTTTTTATCAACGTATGTCTGTCAGGTTGTTTTGATATTTATAGAAACAAATTAAAAAGAAGTTGTAAAACTGGGAATATTCACCGTACTTCCATCACCCATACTGCATCTCACATAACAAACAAATGCTTTTTGTTGTGCATAAAAAAAAATGTTTTGGACAATTATAGCAATGGTTTTGATTTAAGATTATATGATATACATCATATCTTACATTAAACACTCACCCAGAGGATGCACCAAAAAGGATTATCATTAATGATAAAATATTACTGTTTAGCAGTCAAATTTTATTGATAAACAAATATTTGCACATAAATCTTGTATTTAAGGGATGTACATTGTATTAAATAAATGCTTTTGGTGTTTATATAATTATAAAACATATCCATTTGTCTTTAAGATTTCCTTTCTGAAGCTAAATCTTACTGTATGCTAAGCAATTGCTCCAATCTTTTATGTTTTCTGTCAACTCAACGCTCTGCGCTGAAGGTCAAATACATTATTCACGATGAACAGATGCATGCTTATTTCCCAAAAGACAAACAAATCTGTCCTGCAACCATATGACCTGTATTTTAAATAAGGGGGACACGTTTCACTTTATATTGAATAGAGAAAATCTACAATGTTGGTATCACTGGTTAATTCTGCACCTAACATAAAACATAAAATCGACGGCTGAATTTGAGAACCTTTCTGGATTTTAGCGAGGGAAAACAACACCCAGCCTGGAGGTCTAGGTTAGGTTAGGTTAGGTTAGGTAGTTACTTTATTAATCCCCGAGGGGAATTTTTTTTCGCTACAGCAGCATACAGAAGCAATAAGATAATAATAGAATAATAGAAAAGCAATAAAATAGCAATAAAAAAATATAAAATATAAAATGCACAGTATATACAGTATATACAGTACAGTATATATCTATATATCCATATATATATTATATACAAACAACCAAGAAACACAGTCAACAGTGTTATTGTTATGTGATCGATTTTGCCAGAGGTGAGTTATTGTACAGTCTCATTGCGGTCGGCAGGAATGATCTCTACCATAGATCTTCATTATTGTTAAAAAAAAAAAAAAAAAAATATATATATATATATATATATATATATATATATATATGAACACACATATATATGAACACACAATTAGCCCAATCAACACTGTTGCAGGACAGGTACCGTGCATTTTTATTACAAATCTCTAAATGTGTGATTTACTCTTGTTGGAATAATGTTTGTTAAAAGACAACGAATTTAAGGAAATTATTTTGCTGTTTTTTAAAACTAACAATTTGTGGGACCCTTTTAAAAAAAAATTACATCTTAAAAACTCATATACAGCACTTGTGGTTATGTACCCCTGAAGTTGGTAACAACTGACAGATGGAATAAAACATTGTTGTTTTTGATATTTGAAAAACTTTGGCTATCACAGATAATTTATATTCATGCCTTTTTTCCTCAATCAAAATGACCTTTTGGCCTACAAAATATAAAAAATACTCAACAAATCACTTTTAATCTCAAAGCTACACAAAAATTAGACCTCCACTGGAAAGATTCAATAAACACAACCATTGCCTGATCAGTAGTTTAATGTAGTAAAATTGGTTCTCAAAACGGTTTGTACGCATTGTGACATTTGAAATACTGAAGTGGTTCCATTAGAAGCACGAGTGCTCAGATCAGACAATGTGACTGCACCTCTTACGCCTCAAACATTTCAGTTCTATGTTGAATTTCCACAGAGGACGCTTTCATTACATTGTTAGAAATATAGTAATACTCGTGTTTTAAGAGGAACAAAAAGGTTTCTCTGTGCTATTTTTGGACTTCCATGTTGTCAGTGAAGTGAAGTGCGCCTGTCTGCGGTTAACGGTTTGATGACAGCAGCCACGTTTATATCGTAATACCACATCATGTAGCTAGTGTGTTATTTCGATAAAAGGGGAAATTTGAGATTAACGTCATCTTCACTAACGTAAGGGGGGAAATAAACAAGGCTAAATAGTAAAGTAAGAGGAGGAAGGTGATGTTATTCGGATTTTGAAGGTGAGAGTTTAAATCACCAAATGCAAATCTTGACATATAGCATGGAAGGGGAATTCAGATTGCTGTGGTGATAACTGAAGTGTGACGAAGTAAACTCCTGTATGCCAAATATTTTACAACTGTGCATATGCTAGGCCTCCACCTACAGATCATCCAAAAAAATACTGACATTCAAACACACAAAGAAAACTGTGACCAAATGTCACGAGTCCCTCTGTGCACTTGTGGTGGTTGGTTTAGATCTGTGTGCATGGGAATCCCCATGCA
>NW_027185425.1:6961910-7169410 GCF_022577435.1 Embiotoca jacksoni
TCTTATATTCTTCCCTGCTTTCACTGGCTCTATAAGATGTGATCATAATAGAAAATTAAAGATTAAAGCTTTGAATTCCAACGTACAGAACAAATTCAAGAGATTATACATTCATGATGGTCATATACTGGCAGTATCAGTGCTCAGGACAAGTTAACTTGACCGAACTTGTTTATGTCCATTGTGAGGGGAGATTATGACGTCTTAAAAGACGTCTTAAGTGGAATTTACTGATTTGTAAGCTTTTTTTTTTTCTTATGTAACTATAAAAAGTAAAGTAGCAAATAAAATACATTTAAAGAAAGGCAAATTTCCAAACTCACTAATTCGATTCTTGACCTGGTTTGACCTCTAGGACTTCCTGGATGGGGCGGGGCTGAGCCATCGTTGCGACCTGCCGGAGAACCTGCGCAAGAGAGGCTGTGGCGCGGAGTACATGGAGCAGTCAGAGATCAAGGTGGAGGTCAACGCCACAATCAGCAGTACACAAGTGTCCCCAGGAGACATCAGTATCAACCTCAGACCAGGTAGCCGACAGGCCCCTCTGGATTGGCGCATGTTTCAATCATACGACTGGATTGCTTGTTTACACCAAGCTTTCTTTAAGCTGAGGTCAAATTTAAAGGTAACTTTTCAATTCATATGTCTTGTGTGCTTCCAGGTTCAGAGGCCAATTTCATCGTGGCTGTGAAGCAGCTGGAGCGTTATCCCGTGGATCTGTACTACCTGGTGGATGTGTCGGCTTCTATGCAGGAAAACCTTGATCATGTAGGTGTTAAAACGCTCAGCTTTCACTCTACCACACAGTGAGGCAATGCTGATGCATCTTGTTTTCCTTTTTCTTCCGATAAACATGTATTAAGAATTCTGAATCACCACAGCTGTTTTACACAAACTTTCACCAGGAGCTACATACAAATATACATTACTATTGTTAAGTGACTTTAAATTGAATCATGATAAACTGTAAAAAACTGTGATTTAAATGAAGAATCCGTAACATAAATATATGTTTTTCATTTCCTTCTTTGTGCCGAATTCATTTTGTCCCATTTTCTCTTTTCTGTCTTACCTGTGCTCCTGCATCCTCCTGTCCTCCTTCGTCATTCCCATCCTGTCTGTTCGTGCCTCTGTTCTCTGTCTGTGGTCCAGCTGAAGACGGTGGGTGTAGCTCTGTCCCTTCGTATGACGGACTACTCCTCAGACCTTTGGCTGGGCTTTGGCTCATTTGTTGACAAACCAGTCTCCCCTTACATCAATGTCCATCCATCTAAGATCAACAACCCCTGCAGGTGAGACAGAACTTGTTGGCTGGATTATTCACACACGGAGAACTGGCATTCATTTTTTTTAATATTCACATGTTGAATAGGACAGAACTATAGCACCTACAAAGTTAGTTTTATAGTTTTATTCCCCAGCTAACTTTTTTCTTTTAATAAGAGAAGAAACATGGTGTCATGAAATGAGTTATTGTTAAAACAGATATTGAATCAAGCTGCTCTCATTAGTTGCACCCAGATTTGTGTGACTCAGGGAGAGACTCATCAGTTGTTGAGGGCAAACATTGGTGTGGTGATGATCTGTGCTTAGAGACAAAAACAGCAACAATCAGCTCTGCATTCCTGACTGTTGCAATTAAAATCATTTTTTTTCTGTTTTTTTGTCTCTCACCAGTGATTATGAGATCCGCTGTCGCCCAGCCCATGGTTTCCACCATGTGCTCAGTATGACTGGGAATACGAGTGAGTTCACACGTGTGATCAAACGCCAGCGCATCTCCGGTAACATGGACACACCTGAGGGAGGACTAGATGCTATGCTCCAAGCTGCTGTCTGCCAGGTGAGCGTGTGTGGAGTTTTATATATATATATATACACATATAAATCAAAGGGGCGTTCTCCATTTCAAATTTGGTGGTGAGTCTGTATCATAGTGAAAGAGGCATTAATTCTGAGAGTAGTGGCACTCTGACTAGCTACTGGAATCCCACTAACCAGTGAGACACACACACAGTCACAGTTGCTTATATTATGGCAGCAGGAGGGCTGCGAGTCACATCCTGCAGGGGGGCCTTGAGTAACCAGCTCACATGGAACCACCGCAGTGGTCATGACTCCAGAAATAGGCTCTCCATTATGTCAGGCCTACTTATACCCTCACTTCAATTCCTTAAATACACACACATGCACACACAATCCGATTCTCTCACACTGTCTATGATGAGTCACAGACATGAAGAGGGAGACTCTTTGGCGGGTAGAAGAATTTCTGCTGACTTTCCTTTAATTGGGCATTACAGCAAGACCTGATCATCATGGAAACTAATGTAGTTCAGATGAGTAAAATGTTTGACAATGCTTCTTTTTTTTTTTTTTACCACAGTTGTAAATCTTAATATGTAGCATGCACATTTTGCCACATCAGTGTGTATCAATGTCGATAACTTAAGGGAAGAAGAATGCGGGAATTTGTAAAACTCCCGTCCAAAAAGAGACTCGATATAAATCTGTGGTGCTGTTTGGTTTTAATAAGATAAAAATTAGTCTTCCAAATTTATGGCTCTACATAAGATGACAACTTGATTTCTTTCTGTATCTCTTTCAGAGAGCAATCGGCTGGCGGCCAGATGCAAAGCGCCTGTTGCTCCTGATGACCGACCAGCCGTCGCACCTCGCCCTCGACAGCCGGCTGGCGGGGATCGTGGTGCCACACGATGGGCTGTGTCACCTGGAGAACAACGTCTACACAGGGAGCACCATGATGGTGAGAGAGGGAGGAAACTTAAAAGAGCCGAACCTTTTAACTAGGCATTCAAAGCATCCTAAAGTTGAAATGATCTCACATTATTCTGCATAATTTATTACAGGGCTGCAAGTGAAATGAGTTGTGTAGATTTTGAATCTGACTTCAGTTCAAATTTATACTGTCATGCTTTTGGTTGTCTCCTTTTCAGGATCATCCCAGTCTGGGTCAGTTGTTTGATAAGCTGCTTGAAAACCACATCTACTCCATCTTTGCTGTGGAGAAGCAGCAGTTCCTGTGGTATAAGGTAATGTGTCCAGCACATGAGCACTTAACAACATACTGTATGCCCACATTTGTAAATGAGAAAACATGCATTTCCACCGATAGTTTAAACTACCGAACACATTCCCACAAGACAAGTAGTACAAAACTAGATCTCTACTAGAACCACTAGGCTGTTCCGGAGCTGATCTGTATCTTTTGGTTTTTCAGGAGATTTGAGGGGGACTCACTATTAAAGCATCACTTCTTTTTCAACTCTCATCTCCTTTTCCCTCTCAAGGAGTTGGTGCACCTGCTACCTGGATCCTACCTGGGAAGGTTAGGCCTCTTCCAGGCTCCGAACCTTATAGAGCTGGTGGTGGATGCATACAAGGTACAAAGCCCTGATTTACACTTCCTCTTTCAAGTTTCTTCTGTCCCCTCTATCTTATTCATTCTTTGGTCAAAGACAGAACAATTGTACAGCAGCACAGCAAGAGCTGGATTCATAAGGCCACACATTCTTATTTAAAAAGTGTTCAGGCATTAGTCTGCTGATCTGCTGAGTGAACATGAATTAGTTTTTTCTTTTTGACTTGTTTATTCATACAGGCTGACTAACAGCACATTCCTGTTTGCAGAAAAGGCTTGGGACTTAGTGATACCCTATTCTGAAAGTGTGTACAGCTGATATGTATCCCAGAGGTTTGATTGCACAGAGTACCAAAAAACTGCAAAGACACTTATAACTCCACTTACATTTTCTGCTGCAATTTAAAGTTCTGAAGTTGGGAAAACAGATGATGGAGGATGTTTGTGGTTGCTGAAGGCCTATTAAAACATAAAAAACAGATGAGAACAGGAGGTTAAGGAGGGGTAAAGACTAATTTGTATCTATGTGTGTGTGTGTGTGTGTGTGTGTGTGCGTGTGCGTGTGCGCGTGCGCGTGCGTGCGTGTGCGTGCGTGTGGGAGGGAGAGACTAGGGGTTTGTTCAGTTGGTAGCAGTCTAGGCTATAATCTTGCCTCCGGCACAGCGCTTCATTGTTTGCCTTGAGAATCTGCCGAATCCACAGATCTGGCTGCACAGCCATGCATACGTGTAGGCAAACACACACACACACACACACACACACACACACACACACACACACACACACACACACACACACACACACACACACACACACACACACAAGGCATCGTAGCCCAAACAGAAGCTGGCATTATAATAGCTATCAGATCCCCGCGGAAACCATGTGTCCTAATCACGGATGAATACAAAGATGCTATTTTTGGCCCCACCTTCTTGTTCCCATAAATCCCCCTGTATCTCAGAAAGAAAGAGCGAACGACAATAAGGGCTTTCTGGCGACATGTGACAGCTTTAATTAATCAGATCCGCCTCTTTTTTTTCCCCCTTTTTTGTCTCATTCCTTTTTACTCTCACAGATTATGTTCATTAAAATTGTATATATTCACAGTTCTTCCCTCTCTCTTTAATGTTAACCTAGATTGCCTTACAATGAGCAGAATATCCTAAATTTCTTAACACCAGACACTGACCTCAGTGTTGCTTGTTCATCTGTTTCCCGCCCTCGCTCTGCCCAGAGGTTGTTGTCAGAGGTGGCGGTGTCAGTGTCTGTGGAGGACAAGGCAGTCAGCAGGTACTGGATATCTGTGTCACCCCTGTGCCCGGAAGGATCCACCGCTAAGGACCAGAGCTGCTCCGGGGTGAAGCCAGACCAGACAGTAAGACACAAAAGCACACATTCAGTACATAAAAGTATCAAAGCACATGCATAATTAATATAGTACAAGATTGTAACTAAATGTTACTCATGTTATACACAGAAATCTTGGAATTAACCTCCCAGAGATGTCACATAAAATTTATTGGTGTATCGGTTTAATTTGACGTGTACAAACACACTCATGCACAAATCCTCCGAGAGCTTTACGTGACAGAAGAGATTTGGTAAATAATCTGAGTTGAGCGGATTACCGGCTGTATTTAACAGGAAAACATTTCCATGTGATACCATGACCTTCTCCTCCAAAAATCCCCACCTTGCCTAGTATGAGAGAATTTGTACAACCAAATAGGAAATTTATATTTAGAAATAGGTCCCTGGACATGCACTACTTGATACCTTTTCCATTATCCACCAGAAAAAAAACTTTAAATAGCCTTTACACTGCAGAGAGCTCTGCTCGATACTTCTTGGCTCTGCACAAGAGCTTTTCTGCTGCAGTGGTAATGATCATACAAAAGGCTACTGTCAAAAAAATGTTCAGCGTTAACAACCAAAGACACCCTGTTTTGCTACTAATTGCAAAATGTTTCATACTTTTAGAAATGTTCTTGCAGTTCACTCCCTTAAGGGCCTTTGAGACTTATCTCCTCCTTAACCTTTTGAGGTTCTTAACATTGTCGAACGCCAGGATCCTAAATTGCTGCTCTATAATTACTCCATTGTACAGAGAGGTTGAAGCTCAGCCTTTTAATGCATGGGTGGATTAAAGTGAACTATGGAAAGTACAGACACTTACCAGAATAGTGATAAAAATCAAGAGAAATTCTTGACTGGAGATTCAAAGCTCTGGCATTCACAATGTTCCACATCAGCTACATCAACAGGTCAAATATTCAAATTAAGTCAACATGAGCGGCTCATTTAAAATCCTTACTTTTATAATTACAGCAGGAGTTTAATGGGGAAAATAGTTTGTACTCAATGCATCATTTCTTTGAAAGAACAGGATTTCTGAAGAAACAGCCTCACAAACAGAGAGCGGTGCTTTGACCTAAATATCAGTCAATGTTAGCATGCTAAAATGGTCACACTGATAATGCTTACATGCTGATGTTTAGCAGATATAGTATTTATAATGTTTATGACCTTAGTTTAGCCTGCTAGCGTTCACTAATTTGCACTAAACACAAAGTATAGCGGAGGCTAATGGGTATTTGGTCATCAGCTAATTGGACAAGTTAGAAATTTGACCTGCTGTATTCCAAGTTTGAGGACCACTAATGTACAGAATTTGATGGCAATCCATCCAATAATTGTTGAGTGGAACCACGGTGGTCCCACTGACTGACTGACTGACATTGTCATTCATAGAGCTACACCACTAGCAATGCTAAAAAAAACAAACTTTAAGCATCCAAGTGCTGTTCATTAACTTCTTTGTTTGGCCATGCAGGTCTACTTCAATATCACGGTTGGCCAGCGCTCTTG
The DNA here is from genome assembly GCF_022577435.1 of Embiotoca jacksoni. Taxonomy (NCBI): domain Eukaryota; kingdom Metazoa; phylum Chordata; class Actinopteri; family Embiotocidae; genus Embiotoca; species Embiotoca jacksoni. Next base: position 6,968,164 of record NW_027185425.1, read on the forward strand.
TCCTGAAGACGGTAAAGATGAAGATATAACAGTGATGGTCCGCCCTGTGGGTTACAATGAGTCCACTGTTGTTAGGATCCACTCTAAATGCCACTGCAATTGTGGACCAAAAGCACACTGCCATGATGACAATCAATCATCATGCAGAGGGAGCCAAGATGGCACCAATCAGGAGCAGAGGCCAAGCTATGGACTGATTAAGGATTCAATATCAGATCCAAACAAGAATTGCAGAGCGGATGGGTCTGATGTGGAGTGCAGTGGCCGGGGAGTGTGTGAGTGCGGGAGGTGTCTGTGTGAGCAGAGCAGGCTCGGGACAGTATACGGGAAATACTGCCATATAGATGACTTCGCCTGCCCTTATAAAGGTGGACTGCTGTGTGGAGGTAATAAGTGGGACACTTTTTTTTTTTTAAAGTATTATGTACATTTAGCTCACTGAGACATTCAAAAGTTATAATATGAACACTTCTGACCCAAAATATAAACAGTCCATGGTTATTTTCTGTAACACTTTTTATTCCTGTCTCTGTCTGTCTCTCTCAGGGCGAGGTGTGTGTGTGTCAGGTGAGTGTGTGTGCGAGGACGGATGGACAGGGGACAGCTGTGGCTGTCCCGTCTCCACAGCAACCTGTCGATCGCCAAATGGCTTGCTTTGCAGCGGGCGGGGCAGGTGTGTGTGTGGCAAGTGTGTGTGTGATGACCCCCAACACTCTGGAGACTTCTGTGAAAGATGTCCTGCTTGCCAAAGCACCTGCCAATCATACTGGTACTTGTCAGTTTCTGTTTGCTACCACTAAGCATGATGGAAGAACTAGTTGTACACTGGAAGTTGACCCTGTTATAGTTTATCTTGTGTGTGTGTGTGTCTCTCTTTCTCTCTCTCTTAGGAAGTGTGTGGACTGCCACCTTTCTCACGGGCTCGCACCAAAAGAAGCGGCACAATGCAACAACACCTGTGCACTGTTGGTCGGCTACATGGATGATGTATCAGGTACAGCTTGTGTCGCCAGTAGAATTTGCTGTGAGCTCAGTTTTACGCTTATCTGAGAGAAGTGATTATAAATAAGAGCTATGACACGTTTTTTGTTTTTTTCACATTAAAGCTTTGACTATATTTGAGCATGATCCTGTATCAAAAAATTGTTTTACTTCTCATTTACTATATGACTCGGAGGTTTAGAGCTTTATTTATTGATACACTTTTGATACATATTGATACAAGCTGTAAACGCAACGTTAACGTATGAAGTTATTAAGCAGAAAAAGTTGGCAAACAGTGGCGTGCTTACACATCCAGCAGACACAGCCCAAACCGCATGACCACATTTGATTGTGCACATGTGCAACATGTATTCTACCCATGGGAAACCCGGTTCTAAAACATTTTGATGTTGCAATGTGTGAAGCTAATGTAGATTCCCATTTGAAAACCTTCCCAATGTTTTCCCCTGTGTTGTTGCAACATGTGGTAAATGTGTGACCCATGTGGAAAACATGGTAAACTCATGTGTTCATCCCATAAGGAAGAGAGACATTAGGATTGATTTAGACTCACATCTCTCTGGCCAAATGATGAGTGTACACCCGATATTCACTCTCCTATGCTATGTCTACAAGGTAGTCACAAACTTTGTCTTTCCACCTGCTGGTGCTGAGCAGGTAATGAGCTAAAGGAGACTAAAAGAGCCCAGAGAACTGAGAGGAACAGTATAGCTGGGTGATAACTTTGAAGATTTGACGGCCTTTCTCATTAAACATATTATTTGAGCCTTTATTTTTGGACATGTAAGAATAATGATTATGCAGCTCTCTTTTAATGCTACTCTGAAGTAATGGGGCTCTTTGGGTCTTGGATCTTGGTTGTAGTCTGGGTTTTTAACATGTCTCACAGCTTTCTCTCTTGGCATTTCCAGGTCTGGCAGGGGAGATGTGGATTCAGTGTATGTACATCAGCAATGACAGCTGTCGCTACCGGTTTCAAACTAGCTCAAAGTCTGGTCAGACCCAGCTTCACATCAGCACAAGACCAGGTATGACGGCAATACACAAACGCACAAACACATGCTCTGATTCGAGGTCACTTCCGCTGCTACCATTGCTGCACTACTACACCCTGGTGTATTTGAGTCAGCAAGCCTGCTGTCAGTGTTACAGCTGTATTTTACATTTCCCTTCAGTTCCCAACTCACTCTCTTGATTTTCTCAGCCATACACATACTCGCACAAACATAAACACGCAATTTCAAATCCACCAGTTCACACATGCCCTGGGTTACACTCACACATCATTGCACATCCAAGTGTTACAGTTCATGTCCGCCTTCCCAAATTTTTAAACAGCACCGCTCATTGTGCGCCCCCCTCCATCTCCCTCTATCCCCTCATGCCCCCCTCCACCCAACGGGACACTCTCTTCCTGCTCACGCCCACTCCTCCCGGGTGCAGCAGGAGCCAGGTCTCCATGGTAACCCTGTTACAAAATGTCAGAGCACTCTTTGGGCTCTTTGTGTTGCACGATTACTCCGTCATCCGCACATGCTCCCCAGCAGATACACAGCCAGCTAACTGTTCAGTACCGAACTAGTGGCACAGCTGCCACTGATTGAGTGTGTGTGTGTGTGTGTGTGTGTGTGTGTGTGTGTGTGTGTGTGTGTGTGTGTGTGTGTGTGTGTGTGTCAAAAATAGCTCAGTTCATTTACTTCATTACTTTACTGTAGGACAAGTTTGAGGTATGTGCTACTTCACCAGCAGATAAATATTTTACATCCAAAAAATAGGTAAACTTATCAAGTGCAATGCTTTATGGAGAAAGACATAGATCTGGGTTGGTAACCACCAAAATAACAGTATTGCTCTACAAGAATAAAATGCTACCAACACATTTCTGAATCAGTATCAACAACAAAGTACTTGATACTTTTGATACTTTTATTACACTACACTGATATTTCTATAGCACTATTGAAGCAGAATTTTGAATGGAGGACTTGTTTGTACTTTTTTAAGTGTGTGATCTAAGTACTAAACAGGTGAGGACTAGGTTAGGGTTAGGCATGTACAGGAAGTAAGGTGGGCTGGGGATGCATTATGTTAATGAGGGGTTTCACAAAAACAAATATGTGAGTGCGCTGTTTTTGTGTGCAGTCATAAGGAATCTGTATCTGTAACTAAGTGTTTTTGATTATACAAACTTGTATATAACTGTAATATAGTGTATTTGAACGCATTTTTCCATGTGTGTGTGTGTGTGTGTTTGTGTGTGTGTGTGCATGTGTGCATGTGCGTGTGCGTGTGTGTGTGTGTGTGTGTGTGTTCAAATTCCTTATAATTGCATTATTAAATTTTCTAAATTACAGTTAAAGGCACAGTGTCCCTGCTTGCCAAAGTTAAACCTTATGTGTGTGTGTGTGTGTGTGTGTGTGTGTGTGTGTGTGTGTGTGTGTGTGTTAATGTGTGTCCACAGAGTGTCTGAGCAGTAGCCGGCTGGTAGGAACTTTCCTGAGTGTGTGTGCCCTGACGGTGCTATGTGGACTGGTGGTGGTGGCCATGTCCCAACTCCTGCTGCAGAAGAGGGGCTGGTCACCAGAGGGCGCTGCTGAAGACGGTGTCTACCACGGCACTGGAAAGGTCAGCTGTCAAATGTCAAGTATGCTTGAGGTAGTAATCAGAACAGTTGGATTTTAATTGAGGGGAGGCTATCTGTCCCTGGAGTCCTCCAAAGCCCAAGGGACCCCTTAATTCTTTAGGATATTTATGTTAACGAGTGCGAGTGTTGGCTGAAACCAGGAGTGAGAAATTTGAGTCTGCTCTTAGAGGTACAGCTGCATTTTACATTTCCTCTCAACTCCCAGCTCACCATCTACAGTTTCCAGATTTGTGACCTTACGATGACATACAGCACCTTTGAGAAGAAGAAGAGGGTGGAAATTTGTGGATGGGGTTCGGGTAGGGGGCTTTCTGGAGGAGTGTGTGCTTAAATTGGTTTGCATGGTTTATAAGCACACTGATATGATATTGAAGATTATGGACTGTATAAATCTCTTTGGGTAACATTGGAAGTCTAAAATGGGTTACCATTCCCTGCTGATATTTCATTTGTAACATCACACTCTCGAGGATAATTTAACATAAATTTACATCAGGAGGTTTTCCTGGGGTTGTAAAGTTGTATCTACTTTGTTAACGATTACATAATGATTCAAATCAGGCTAAACATTTATGAAATCCACCTAAAAGAAGCTGAAGCTATTAAAAGAGTACTGATTTCAAATGTCACAGTCAATTTGCTAGTCATAGGGGAAGCAGCACATTCCTTGTGAAAACAGTTGTATAAGATATTCTGTGGCTTTGAAACAGCTTCATCCAGGCTGGGAAAGTTATTTGAATGACATCACTAGGATTATCTTGGCTTGGGCAACAAATACTTAACAGAAAATTAATGGATACTTATATTCAACCAATCAGCCATTTTGAGTTGTCCAATAATATGAACACTCCTAAACTGTAAACATGGGAACAGTTTTTTTTTTTTTTTTAAATCTATCCCTCATGACATTTTAACAAGGCGTTACAAAAACACACTGTTTATGGTGCATTATGGGAATTGTAAGACCCAGTCTCATAAATAAGTAAGTAAAGTAAGTAACACCTTTCACAGATATAAAAACACAAAGTGTTTCACATCAATAAAACAACCCACAAACAGCATGATTTTAAACAGTTAAAATCACAATTCAAATCACAAACAAACGAGGAAACTAGTGGAGTGATAAGCCAGTAAAAGGTGATGACAAAAATAAATAAGCTATATAGACAGGCTAACCAAAAGCCTGTCTGAATAAAAACATTTTCAACTGTCTCTTAAAAATGTCACAGGAGTCGAGAGATCACAGTGACAAGGGGAGCGCATTCCACAACTTAGGTGCAACAGTTTGAAAATATATCTTCGCCTACACACTGCATCGGTTTTGACCTCCCAAGTGCAACACTAAACTGAAGTTTGAGTGTGTCCATGTATGTCCATGTATTCACTAGTGTGTGTGTGTGTGTGTGTGTGTGTGTGTGTGTGTGTGTGTGTGTGTGTGTGTGTGTGTGTGGCGACTACTGACGGCACATTTCTGTCACCCTCCAGGATCTGTCATATATTCCTACGACCAATGAGAAGACGGTTACCTACAGGAGGGACCGTCCACCAGACCACCCCGTGGAGATGCATATCCAGGTTCCCAAGATGCCCCTTGGTGACTCCTGGCAATGCTAGGCAGAGGTAAAAGGTCAAAGTCAGAAGGAAAGCAGTCAAGATGGATAAAAGGAGAGCTGGACTAAAGGATTCTTTTCTGCCTCTTCACCTTCATATACAGTAGCTTCAAACAGCTGGAGAGTCTGATGATGGTAAACGAAACTCTGAAACTTCTATGGAATTATATTTGTAAAATGAACTGACCAAACTCTCATAGACTGTTCGACTAATGTGGCCAGAATCCTGGAAATCGAGATGAAACAAAGAGCACAAGTCCTCTCTCTTATTCCTCTGTAGCAGCAGGGTGGCTACTTCTTCTACAGGATAAAAGGTGATCACTCCTCGCTTTTTAGCCATGCAGCAATTGACTCCTCTAAATTATGTTTGTGTGTGTGTGTGTGTGTGCATGTGTGTGTGTGTGTGTGTGTGTGTGTGTGTGTGTGTGTGTGTGTGTGTGTGTGTGTGTGTGTGTGTGTGTGTGATGCAGGTAGAATTAAGTATGCTTTCTATTTATAATTGTATAGTGAAAACACTACATCTTGAAGGTTCATGTGATTGTGCGAGACTTCAACACTCCATCTCCCTGTCTTTGTCTGCCCCCATGTGGTCAGCGTAATGTACGACATTTCCTCTGAAAAAAATACACATTCCTGACCTCAGCTGTATTGCCTTGGGTACACCAATGACTCAGTATGCCTTTTTTTTTTTTTTTTTTTTTTTTTTTTTTTTAACTTTGGTTACATTCTATCATGTGCGGCATTCCTTGTCTTTTATTTTCACTTTCCTTTGTTGCATTTTTTTGTTGTTGTTAATCAATCAACTGTAGTACAGATGTGTGTTATTTCATGGCATTTTTCTTTGAGAATATTCTTTCAAATAATTGTGTTTTTAATAATCTGGTTAGACTTGCACAAGAACAATTGTTTTGCATTATACTACTGAAAACTGTGGGGTCTGTGGGGGCTGTAATTGTGAGTTTTAAATGATATACAGTTTACTGTGTGTTGGGCATTAAGTGCATTTAAAGCTAACGTAACAAATCCACTGGAACACTGGAATAACAAAGGACTGAGAAGTTTCATATTTAAAATACCTACTGACTAATGGCTATTGTATTATCAAACACCTGAACATGTGACCTCTACATCAGAACTGTGTCTGCATGCACCTGCTGATCAACCCAGAGCCATTCTCCAGACTTTACAGACAAGTTTAGACTCTGAGCCTAACTCCAGAGCAAAGGTACAAATCAGCTCTGACAGTACGGAGACCAGTGATTGAATTTCACTCTTCATGCTCCTCACGCACTAGAATACATCATCTCAATCTGGAGTGCCAGATTCATGGCATGTCGTGAGACTTTCGCTTGCCCATTCCTGCTCTTCTTGTTGATTTCTATTTAACACAATGTTGTTTACAGCAATAGCTGCTCTACTTTACTGTAAGTTGGGAACACTAATGATTATTTATTGTGATTCTATTATATTTTTCTTTTTTATTTGACATGTTCATTGTGCTATTTTTTGAGAAAGCAATACTGGAGTTACAGGTAGAACAAGTACTGTGGGCAGTCTCTATCTCTAACCATGAGAATAATTCAGCAATAAGATATTAATCATCTCATCCAACCGGGCATTGAGCTCGGTGTAACAATAGCACTTTTCTATGTAGTTTTGCTGTCAATAAATGTGACTATTGTGTAGCAAGACTGTTTTCATCGCAATAAAATTGTGCAAGTTTTGTTTTTACAAACATTTCTTTAGTTATTATTATACAGCTTTGCTGTAGCAGGTAGCATACGATTGCATTTGTAATACAATTTTAAATTAAAAATTTGGAAAGTCTGTATGTGGAATATAAACTTCAACAAATATTTAGACAGTCCATGATGAAGAAGGAGTGTGTCATTTATTTTTTAAATGAATGTGTATGTGTAGATCTTTTGTGATGCAACAAAATGCACCAAAGATGTAGCCATGACCAATTTTGCATCCAAACCCTTGTGGTCCAGCAGACTGAGGACCGTACAAACTGAACACTAGGTGGAGATACAAACTAAGGCAGCTGGGATAAGTCTTACTGATCCTTGTAATCCACAGAAACGTGCAGCTCTGCTGGTATTTCAGGGAGTATGCAAAATACAGTGTTTGATAAATTAGGCTGATTTCATTGTCAGCGGTCGATGAATTTCAGAGCCTTGATCAGGTAAATATGATTTTCACAAGTCAGCAGTACACCTAATTTCAAGTCAAGTATAATATTATTTCCATATGTAACTCATTAAATTGAAATGGTGCCTGTTTGTAGAGATAAGGTTTGGTCAAATGAACATGTAGGCCTACACCAAAAATCTGTTTAAATTCTAACAGCCAATTTAAAAAACAAACTGATCAGGTGCCTGATAGAGGTTTTTTTCAGTGTAATTCTAGGTCATTATTATGCAGTTTTGCCTTGTTTTAGAATAGTGGAGAAAGATTACAGATTGGCTATGAACTGTTTTATATTTTTAATTTACAGAAATACTGACTTTGCGTCTTAAATAATAATAATAATAGTAATAATAAAAGCATGCCTACAAAAATGCTTATATGAATGAAATGAAAAATCCCAAATGTTCCTGTTTTATTGATACCAATTATAATCATGATTTACAAACAGATAATTGATAAGATGTGTATTATAACAATTTTTGACATGTAATGCAATGATGTCCAGAAAAAAACCCAGAGAATTATGTAAGGCTACCTGTTTCAAAAAAAAAAAAATCAATAAATTAGGCGCATATGGCTTCCAATAACACAACTTTTGATAAACTGTAGAGTAAAAAATATATTTAAAGAAGGCTACAAATAACAGATGAGGTAAGGAGACAGTTTTCATCCACAACTGAAGTTAACCATAAAGTGCCATTTCAGTTTTTGGGTGCCCAACAGAACATACTCCGGCTGATACAGTGTAAATGCCAATGTTAGAGTTAGAGTTTGTGAATTATTCCACCCCTCTCTGTCCCTCGGTGCTCTGGACACTCTCATGCAGTCTGGGAGACTGGCTCGGACTACCTGAGACGCTGTTGTCCGTGTCGCTGTTCCCTTTGCCGAGTCCCGGTTCCCCGCCATCCTCTGAGCCGTCCGCGCTGTGCGTCCTCGCGTGCTTGCTGAGGTGGTCAGAGCGCATGAATCGTTTGTGGCAAATCGAGCACTCGAATCGCTTCTCCCCGGTGTGCGTGCGCAAATGCCGCTGGAGCTCGTCGGAGCGCGTGAAGCGTTTCCCGCAGAAGAGCCAGTTGCAGACAAACGGCCTCTCCCCGGTGTGCCAGCGTAGGTGGGCCTTCAGGTGAGAGGTTTTTCCGTACACTTTACCACAACCCGGGATGTGGCAGCTATGCAAGCCCCTCCGCCGGGGACTGGTGCCTCCCTGACCAAGGCTCTCCGCCTCTTGGCAGTTTGGGCAGTCGCATGTGGCTCTACCGGAGTAGCGCCGTGAGGAGGAGCGGGAAGGTGCAGACAGAGGAACTACAGGGGTTCTTGTCAGTGCAGGTGCCGCCGCCGTTGTAGACTCTGTGTAGTGAGTCGGTACAGGTGGCCTGAAGCCGTCAAACAGGTGCTGCGTGGCGGGGAGCAGGTGCTGGGACGCACCGGGGCTGAAAGCGGAGCTGTAGTCATTGCTGTAGCTGCTCAGAGGAGAGTGTAAACCTGCTGCGCTCTGTGTATCCACCCAGCTGGTGCCCATGTCCCACCAGGCAGGAGACCCGTTACCGACTTCCCCCCCGGGCTTAAACCAGGAATCATAGGGATGCGCATGCATCCTTGGATATATCCCGGCTATACCTTCCACCGAGGAGGGGAACTTTGTGAGAAACACCGGCCTCTGAGAGTGTGCGGAATCAGGAACACAGTTGTCTGAGGGCACGGTGGTTTGGTACATTGAAAAATCATTTCCTAACGGAGAGTTAGCAGCTGTCATTGAGAAAGCGCTAGAGGCCTCCGTCAGTCCGGTCCCGCCATTCCTGGAGGTCCCAGAGGACACCCCGAGCGCGGTGAGGCAGGTACCCAAGCTGCTGGTGCCCTGCATGGCACTCCTTTTCCACGGGTGAAAACCTTTGATTAGTCCCGGGGCTCCATCGGAAAGAACCGGGGAGCACGAAGGACTGGGCTCACCGATTCTGCTGCAGGTGGCGGCCAGCATAGCCAGTGGGGTGCTGCCCAGCCGTGGTTCCTCCTGTAGGCAACACATAAACACACATTAAGGCCTGCACTCCAGAGTCATGGATAACCATGGTGTGCGTAAATACGTGTAAAATATAGCCAATATGTATTGTATTAGTCACACACTCTGCGTAAAACATTGGGCCTCGGACTTGGATTTGTTTTTTTTTTAACCATCAGCGCCACAGCATGTAAATATTCCTATATTACAAAATAACAAAATAAATGGGCAAGCATGCAAAAACTACTCCACACGTAACCGTCATTAGAAGAGTTTAAATGCTGTCTAAGATCAATTGTTCATCTTCCTCTCACTTTAACCACAAACCTTTAACTTTTACGAACTCCGTAAGGATCAGCGAAAGCAACAGAGGAAACAGTGACTTTATACTGAAAACAACTGCTGCTGGATACATGAAGAAGCTAATTTATTGTGTAAACTATTAGAGCAAAACTGTAAGCAGATATGCGCGTATTGTCATTTTAATCTATCATGAGCAGCGATGCTAAACGAAATAAAACACTTCACCTGTAACCACTGAATACTGCAAACATACTGAGACGTTTAAGCCTATTATAACAATATTAAACAGATGTTTTAACAGTTTCTGGGAAAATGAATATTTTAGTAGATACAGGCTATGCAGACTTACCCCTAGTAGTGTAGCAGCCATGGACTATGCAGTGATCTCTTGGGCTGGCAGTGTGCGTGCTCTGGGTGGCTGGGTGTGATCAGTCTGTTTTTCCTCTCCGACTGCTTTAGTAGTTGTAGCTTCTCCGTGGCTTTGAAGTGCCGCTTAGGACCCGATGACCAATCAGAGACCAGCTCAGATCGTCTCCAAACATTTGCGCTCGAGGTCGTCATAAATTTTGAATGTCAGGTATCGCGAGCGAATAGCCATGGCTTCAAAGACGCAACGAGTGGGACCACAATATGAAGTTTAAGACAAAAAATTCAAAGGAGGCATCAGTGAGCAGAGTCATGCTTCCCAACAGTTGGTCAAATTATCACACCTCAAAAGTGGCAACTAATAGTAGCCTAATGTGCCCGAGCCTGTGCATTTCATCATTTGGTCAATTAAAAGTTATTAGCTGTTATACTATACATTTATTCATAGAAGTTTTATGGTAGTTTATTTAGTTATTGACAGAGCTCAAAGAGCACACAACTCCTAAATGAACTCTTGCAAGGAAACCCCAAAACCCAGGTAAAGATGCAACCAATTAATTAGATGAAATCAATTGATTAAAACTTGAGCGAAAACATGCAGAATTTAACTCAAAAAAGAAAACATCTTAAAAGCAACAGCAGACAACAGAACTTTGTGCTGTGGACTGAGTGGATAATAAGTTTCAGTGTGTTTTTTAGAAGGTAAACATAGGTCTTGAATTTGTAAAGCAGCCAGGCTCAGTGCAGCCTGATTTTTTTTTACTGATGCTGTGAGGCCATGCAGGGAGAGGCTGATAAATGAGAGGCTGGTCAGGTCCGTCCCATCCTGTCCCCGGGGTGTATCCAGTCAGCCCTGGGGGAGGGAAGGGAGGACACCACCACGGCCTCCGCAATTTCACCTCATTCAATACAAAACAAATGCCTTTAAAATAAAAATAAAAAATACACACATCTTCCTGTACTTGTCTCAATTTTATAAATCATTTAAACTCCACTCTCAGAGTGTAAACACTGAGGAAAGAAGTTTTAACTCTTCAATGTCAATGGGTTAATAGTGTAGGTGAATCTATTCTTAAATCAGGGGTGGTTAACTGATATGATGATGCAGAGCCTGAAAACAACGTAGAAGGATCTTCAGCCTTTTAATATATGAGCAAAAGCACAGAGGGGGTATTTCATTTGAATTTCAAATTTAATAAAACAGCAGGATTTAATCCATTTCCTTCATTTGTTTGGTATTAACTGCGTCCCTGCCCTTTCTTCATCTCTCTTGTTCTATGATCAGCCTGAATGAAGTCAGCTGGACACACATGGACGGAAAAATTAATCACATTCCTCATCCTCTCAGACACACCAATCCACCGTTTACATCATGTGATTGATACGGGGCATAATTATATTTGGTGATGCTAGGCAAAAACACTTCACTTCAGAGCTATCATTTCATATATATTGCAATATCTTTAAGCATGTACATTTCAAATTTGCTAAACCCTAAAAGACTGTGGGTTAGGTAAATAATCTGGATTATTCTGCATGTTTTCAATGGTTAAAACATTTTGTAAGGTACACTGTATAATGTCTGAAATACATTTTATATTAAACTTAATGACCAGCTCTGCACATATATGCTGCTAAATGTTGATTTTCTTCATCAATGCATTTGTATTCACGACAGATTTTTTTTTTTTCTATTTCATTTAACAGTAATTCAGTGGTGCAATAATGTCCCCAGAAGGTCCTAAAACCTCTCTGGTTAATTCAGAGTAACAATAGTCTTCAGAAAAATTATAGACTTTTAACGGTCTGCTGTAGTTATTAGCTGTAGTGAGTTTGGGGATTGTTAAAAGGTTTTCAAACGTCCTCATGACCGAATGACATTATTTTTGGAGGCCCTGCACACCAATACTCTCAGTGGACTGGACAAAATGAGAGGCTCCCACGATGGCCTGAGCTTTCCCCCACAGCCTCAGGCATGGCCGTATGCACAGGTGGAGTTAACAGTAGTCCATCTTCCCTTTAACCTGATCACCATCCTCACAAGCCACCCAAACAGCTGTCCCTCTTTTAGAAGCATTCTTTTCCCACACTGTGTGTGTGTGTGTGTGTGTGTGTGTGTGTGTGTGTGTATGTGTGCGTATGCGTGTGCTTTAAAGGCCCCCAATGAAACCCTGCCTGAGCCTCAACCTGTTCCTTTAGCGATGATAATGACCACATTATCACGCGCCATCGAACGTCAACAAAAAAAGATTGTCGTGTGCTTTCCAATCACTTTGTGGGCATTGAGACAGAAAAAGCAGAGAGAAAAGAGTGAAATAAAGATCTGGCACTTCTCGGGGAGAGGGGTGGGTGAAGTATTATATTTCTCCTTGCTGTTTTCAACATCTCCTCTTTTGTGGGTGGAGTATAGTGACAGTGATCCAGAGGGCAGGGCAGCCATCTTGGTCAGCTGCCCTGCTGAGACAATTAGCGGGAGAATCACAGAGTCAAAAGACAGGCTACTAAACATGACACAAAAATATTCATTGTAAGCAGGGGCTCAGCCAATCAATTTGTGGAAAAAAAAAAAAAAGGACATAGGCTCCGGATTCTGCGGTGCATTTGTGCGCAAAGACTCATGTTGAAGTTACTACCTGTCATTGGAATTTGATGCCCTTAAAACTCAGCCCGGAAAAACAAACTGAACTTGTTTTACACTGGAGGGAAAAAAAAGTCATCCAGGTGAGCTGTGTGCCAGGATGTGCCTGGAGCAGCTCCTCCTCGGCTTCCTGTAATTACTGCACTGAGAGGGCACGTCCGCCGTCTGTCAGCACAGGGCTGATGGACGACTGTGGCAGCAGAGTTGGGGAAAATTTGTTCGGGTTGCTGAGATGAAATCGCAAACGATTTACAAGATTCTTCTTCATCTGAACTTCCGATAAAGAATCGATAAAAGACATTTTTTTGGTCTCCATCTCATCCGCTCTTTGTATGCTGTTAATCCCACAAATAACATGCATAAGCACGGATGTACAGCCACAGAAAAACAAACATTGAAAACAGTGCAGGTGTAGTCCTTTGGACATACAGGGCAGTTTTGCCGCCGACATGGCTGTTTCACCAATCTCTCCACAATTCTATGGCACTTTAGCCTCGCTTGTCCGTCTCCCTCTCACACACATGCAGGGGTCAGAGAGGGCAACTCTCATCAGTCTATGCAGCAGACTAAGGGAATCTGGGCCAATGTAATTACACTACTTCATTCACATTCATGTATACGGCACATCTACATACGCCAGCAGACACACCCATTCATGAAATGAGAGAATAAGAGTAGGAGGGTGGATTCATGGTTGAGGAGAGAAGGTGAAGAAGGAGGAGTGTGCAGAGGTGTTTGTTAAGCTCAAGTTTTGAGCTAAAGGTGAAATGAAATCGCACTTTATGAGCAGCAGCTCTTTCCCTCTGTGTCTCTTTGTTCCACACGTTCAGATCAGTGCTGATGGATGCTCAGGGTTTGTTAAGTCATACATCACAGAGGTCATTTAACCTGCCAACACATCTGCTGTCTCTGCCCTCAGAACGAGAGGAAGAGGAGGAGTGGGGAGAAAGATTTATAAAGGCGAGGAGGAGAATTATGCAGGGCGAGAGAGAATGAGACTGTGATTAGTAAGTGGAGTGGATGAAAAGCTCTCATTCAGTCTCTGCATCACACACGCCCGCACACGCACAAACGCACACACGCACGCACGCACGCACACACACACACACACACACACACACGCACACGCACACACATATTGTGCTGTAAAGTGGGATCTTTTCAACAAACATCTTCACCAAAGCTGCTTGCATTATGAGTTTCTCTGCTCCTCCATCAACTTTTGTCTCGTCTCTGTTAACTACTGACAATAAAGTTGCTCATTTATGACGAGCATCCATTCTGCACGCCAAGATATTAATGAGATGCGTTTGGAGGAGGAGTCTTCATTGATTTTTTTCAAAAGCTGTTGATGTTTGTGAAGTGTCATTTCGAAGGGAGCGTGTGTATATGTTGATTGCAGATCAATTGCTTTCATCCACTCAAGCTGCATCCTGTTGATTCACTATAGTTGCTTCATAGGCAGTGCATTACACATCGCCCTCTAATCATACCACAGATGTCTACATTTAGAATTAGGGATAGTTTTCTTTTATTCAAGCAACAGATGCCACAAGGACACTTCTAAATTACATCTAACAATAAAAATCTTAAGGCCTTTTGCATCTTTTGAAATTGAAATATGTAAACTCCACTGCTAACGTCTCTGCTCGTGCTGTCTTTTAGTTCTTTGTTTCACTTGGAAAAAGTGGCTCCAATATGTGCTGTCCACAAATGAGCAGAGGAACCATGACGTAGTCGTACTTTTCCATGTAGCATGTGATTACTGTTGTAATGCTGAACATGATTATACTTATTTGTCACAGCTGGCCGTGACAAAGAAATTCACACACACACATGTCCATTTCCAAATTACACACACTCACCGGTAGTGCTGTCGTTCACACACCAGGGTTCCTCGCTGGCGAGAAGGAGACAAGAAGAGGAGGAGAAGGGGATGAAGATATAAGAACAGAGACGCTGGTGATGCCACATATGTCACATGTTTCAGTTTCTCCGAGCTTTTTTTAAGCTGCTGTAATATTTCTTCTCCTCCACTGAAGCTGGTGATGTTTTGCAGCCTCAACCTCTCAAGAGCACTCAGATAAACCTCGCTACACTCACTCTCACATACACGGTCTCTCTCCTTGATTAAATCCTGCTCTGACCGTGATCTCTGTTCTCTTCACCAATAACACTATTCATCCCTCTTTCTGCTCTTCACCACACACACACACACACACACACACACACACACACACACACACACACACACACATACATCTCAGACAAGGAGATTAATTTACTGGTGTTCATTTTTCAAGTTTTGCCTCTTCTCTGTGTTTAATGTACGTGTGTCTGTTGATTGATGCGTTGAAGCCCAGGAGCATAATCATACACTTCCAGACTTCATTTTTCACTTTCAACCTTGATGGATGGACTTGATGCATCTGATCACTGCTTCCTCAGCGTGGGGGGTCTAGGTCATGTGTATGTGTGTGTGCTTATGTCCTCTTGGCCAGCAGTCCATCTGTCTGTCTGAGGCGAGTAGTGATTGAGTAGACTCCACCATCCCCACCAGAAGGTCTGTTTGTGAGGTTTCTAACTGCTATCTGTACCTGGACAACTACCAACCAACTTTTACTGTGTCTTAGTGTGATTTCTAAAGGGCAAATCTAATATTTGTTAGCCAGGATTTTACTGTTGCATTTTTGTTTATCATAACTATTGGTTAAAATTAACCCTCTGTTCGGAAATGTGGCTTTCTGGCAGGAGTGATGAAGATGAATCCGAGACTATTATTGAAATCATCCCAAACATCGATGTTCAAGTCTGACCAAAAAAAAAAGAAAGCCATGTCACCCCCTGGAAATCCCTGTAGAACTTCCACTTCTACTGACATATCACCAGTTATCAATGCTTACACACTGACACGCTGTTTTAAGTGCATACACATGTTCCTCCGGCACTTCCCCTTTAATCATGTGCTTGAGCTGACAATTCAGCTTTTACATTTCCACAATTGAGTTCTTTTGGTGCTTTCACTTCAACTGAAATCTCAATAACAATCCGACAACTGACATATCTTCATAATAGTCGATTCATCTGATGCTACAACTCTTAAATGCTAAAGTGTATTAAAACTAATACAGAAACATATACTGTATATTGTATAATGTGTATATAATGTAGTAGCATATTTTCCATGTAGTATTAGTTTTTAAAGGCTTAATCTGTTCTCATACCTCTGCAAGGTCTTATCCCATCTTATTTTATTTGATCTTATCATATATGTAACATGCAAATAATTAAGGTTTTGAACATTTCCAGCAAACTACTTCAAAAAGTCCAAAGAATCAATACTTATTATTACAGTTTGTTGTTAATTTATTACACACAAATACCCTTCAGGAAATTTAGCCTTTTTTACTCTGCTATATGTTTTAGGCCAAAGCACTTTTCATTGCGACTCCATGCAACACTCAGCCAGGCAAATAACCACATAGAAGCCAACACACGCGCGCGCACACACGCACACACACACACACACACACACACACACACACACACACACACACACACACGCATACACACAAACACACACACACACACACACACACACACACACACACACACACACACACACACACACGCTATGTTCCTGGTTAACTTGTGCTCCTCCCACTCATTGCGCTTCACCTCGCCACAATGCCTGCCATAAAATTAAGGGGTTGGGGGAGCAGAGGAAGCGAGGGGGTTAAGAAAAGCACTGAGAGATGGCCTGATGTTAAATTGACTGGAAAAGAGCTGCTTGCTTTTTCATGCTAATTGCCATGCAACAAACTGTTAATTTATTCCACAAAGAAACGCAAAACACCCCCAGATTTGGCTGAAAATGGGAACAGTTTATAAGGCAAGCTCAAATTGAACATTATCTGTGTATATTACAATCAAATCTGTGCACAGCCAGAAACACACAAATCCTGCATTACGTGGCCTTCAACCAGGCCACAGTGGCTGAAGTTGCAAAACATTTTAGAGAAAAAAATGCGGGTCAATACATCCTCTACTCTTCTTCAGTTTCTTTCTTGCACATGCACACGCACACACACACACACACACACACACACACACACACACACACACACACACACACACACACACACACACACACACACACACACACATACACACACACACACACACACACACACACACACACTTTCTCTGACCTGGTTCAGGTGGTTTTGAGGTGATTTCATGGTTGCTGTTTTATTGATGGTTCCCGTCAAACATGAAACGTTTCTTTTCCCACCTAACCACACACACACATGCACTGCCTCTGGGCTGTCATTCAGGACATACACAGACAGCCAGAAACAAGGGGTTGGCGTCAGCTCTACCAGGCCCGCAAGTCATGTCAGGTCCTGCCTGAACTACACACACACACATAAACATGCACACACATCCACACAGGTATCTTGGATCTTTATAGTGTGCTGCACCCTCCACTTAGCGCTGCTGTAAAGGTCTTCCTGAACTCATACGAGAGGACCATCTTCAAAGAGGTCTATGCACGCACACACAAACACACAGTGCCGAGCAGACTGCAGACTTCTAAGCGGACGTAATCATTTCACATTTAGCTTCAAAGAGACAGTTTAAACACACACTTGCTCACTGTCTGAAAGCACAGCATGGGTCCCGTCCTCTTTAACAGTCTTTCAATTCAGCTTAATTCTGCATCCTTAAACTACATTGTGGCTGCCAAGTTCTGATGGTGAAACAAATGAGACAACGGAGAGCCCATTTAATTTTCAGTATATTTGTGTACGCCTCGCATAAAGACCCTTGAACTACAAAGCACCCAAGAACCGTGTTATTCATGCAGGATACAACTGTGATGCGCTTTTTGCTACTTTCGATTTGAAACATCAACTAGTGTAAATAAGCATTTTTACTATTTTGTTTGCCAACAGCAGACCAGTCATTATGTATTTTCAACTGCATTTAAAACTTAAGCTTAATGCATGATTTATGGAGTCACAGTTCAACTCAGAGTTCACTCTCAGTTCAAGGTCTTGCTCCTGCCTCTCCCATAATGATGTTACATCTCATCTCATCTCCTGTCCTCAGGAGCTCTTCGTCGTGACCTGTGAACTCCCGGGGTCATATAGTAGTTCTGCAGGCTGACCGTAAGTTGACTTTTCCCCTCTCTAGGTGCATCTGTAATGTCTCTAACGTCACCTGTACGTGTGTGTGTGTGTGTGTGTGTGTGTGTGTGTGTGTGTGTGTGTGTGTGTGTGTGTGTGTGTGTGTGTGTGTGTGTGTGTGTGTGTGTGTGTGTGTGCTTGTGGAAAAGAGGAGTGGGAAGGTATCTAAACTGGAGTGTGATCACACACTTATACATTTGTGGGCACAGTGCTATAGACATACCGAGGCATGAATAGTCTGAGAGAATAATAGTAAATACCTGCAGTTGTCGCCAACAGACACATTCTGTACATTCTGTTCATTCAGATATCTTTGAAGGTGTTTTCTGAGTCACAGGACTTGTAATTATAGTATGTTCAGCTTTTGGCCTCTTGGTTAATGTCTGAACAAAGAGCTGTGGACAGAGCAGTAAACAGAGTTTTTAGTGCTTTATGCAGTGTTTACACACACACAGTAAATAGCAGGAGAAAGATACAGAATAATTCAAACACATTATGTTGACTAAAAGTCCTAACTTATATGTCAATGATAAGAGTCGCTGAGGATTAGTGTCATATTTAAACCCTGACTGCAAAAACATGAGTCAAATATGGATTGTAGAGGTGCAACTAATGAATATTCTCATTACCAATGTCAGATTACAGTGAAACATGCCCACCACAACTTTCCCAAACCCAAGACAACAAATTCAGATTGCTTGTTTTATCAGTTCACTATAGAACACGACAGAAAACTGCAGCAGATATTCATGCTTAAGAACAACAATAAATTCTTGCCAGCTCTGCTGAAAAAAAACATTTGAATGATTCTTAAAATGAATGTGAGATAGCTTTCTGTCAACTTAACATTCAGTTAATTACTATGACAGATTACAGCCTTAAAGGAAATTGTACAATATATGATGTTTTCAAACCATGCGACATTGAAGTGCCTATAGAGATGTTAAGTACCGCAGCTCTACTTTGGATCTCTTTTCAATGAATGTTAAATAAAATTGTAATATTTTACAATTACATCAAACACAAAAAGGAAAGTAACTGATCGCAAGCTCCATCTTATTTTGTATTTCCCATTGTCCATTTACCACTGACAAGTGCCTTTGTTTTTGTAAGTCTATTCATAGTATCAAAACACCATCCATCCATCCATTATCTGTACCCGTCTTATCCTGAACAGGGTCACAGGGGGGCTGGAGCGTATCCCAGCTGCCTTTGCGCAAAGGTGGAGTAAACCTTAGGCAGGTTGCCAGTCCATTACAGGGCAGTATTAAAAATATTATCTGATAGTCATTCATACAAGGCTATTAAATCTCAGCATTGAAAAACTGAAATGCCTTCAGTTTACAATTTATTTTGTGAAATGTCCTGACTCATTTGTTACTTCTCTTACTGCCTGACATTAAAGTTATTGGCTGAAAATATTAGGGGGACATCTTATCTTAACCTAATATAAACATTTCTCAAAGACAGACTTAAAGCACACATATCTACAGATTGTCTTTGGTGTTTGTTAGATCCATTTTAAGCAGTTGAATTGGATCTTTTAAGTGTTTGAACTCAAAGTGTATCATTGGTTTTAGATGTATTGGAACTAAAGTCAAAGACCTGATGCAGATGAGTAACAAAAAAAAAAAAAAAAGAGCCAGGCTTGTTGTCCTTTGAGGTGTTTAAGTCAGAGTTGATGGTCAGCCTCTATGATATATTGCCGCTCAGTCACTGATGTTTCTCTTGTTGCTACCATGACAACCATGGTGAACATTCCTCTCTGCACTCTGGTGTTGTGGGTAATTGTGAAATAACTCCTTGAGAAACACATCACACTTGCGCGTGCGCACTCTCACACTCACTCTCACTCACACTCACTCACTCACTCACTTTTGTCACACAGTTTAATCAAAACTTTAAGTCCCTTTATTGAGCATTTATATGCTGTATATGAACATTTAGTAAATGGTAAGCAAATATACATGTTATATGCGTTTGTTTGCACATATTTTCTGCTATGGGGAGCATCCATAAGTGCAAGCCAACAATATAGTATTAAATGACAATAAATTGAACAGTTGTAATAATATTAAAGAAATATCTTCACAGGAGATGTTGTAAATGTTGATGGACACTGCACAATAATAAATACTCGGAATGCCTTTATAGCTGCGTAAAACTACGCTACTGTGTTATAAACCATTTATTAGATATTTGTATTAACTAATTAATGCAAGCATGCATGCAGATTAGGGTAAGTGTTGCAGAGTTAATAATTTCCCAAACATTTTCTCTAACTTGCATTTTCAGTGAAACATTGGCCAGTTTAAGCCCTTTGTGCCTTTAAAACTCAGAAGAAGCACCTCTCTATTTCCCCCCCTTTTCTTTTAACGTGTGGTTGGATAAATGATTGAGATGTTTACATTAAATTTACACTATTGTCTGACAAATGTTTAAACACTGCAGCAGGAGTTTTTGTCTCCATGTGGGCTGGGCGCTTGTATAAGCTTGACACGATAAGGAAACACATAAATATCTAGTTGTAAATATCTAGTTCACGACGTCAAAATCTCCCCACTTTGTTTGTCAGAGATGAGAACTGGCACAGATTTAAAAAAATATATATATACTGCAGAGTAAAGAGCAAAGAAAGGTTTGGAACCACAACATTTAAGTGGCTTTTTAAAACAAAAGTACGTGGGACATTCATACAGCAATATGCTGACAAAATGATAAAGCCTCCAACCGCAGCAGAAAAAAAAAAAAATCCCCTTGACAAAGGTTTTTTTCATTGTGGGTTAGATACATGTTCCACCCACACTCTGAACTGGAACCATGCCCACTGAGCCGCATTGGCTGTTTTCCACTTGGTCCAGACACCGGGAAACATCAATCACTCAACTATCATTAAAGTGAGACGCTGCCAACTTTCACATGACTTCATGCAAGTCCTGTTCGGTCGAATGTGATGTGTCACACTTCCAGTCATAAAAAGAAAGATATCCCACAAGGATACGTCTCCTCAGGTTATTGAGATAATAAACTGAAGATGTAGAAATACGCAAATGTTCGCAGCTACTGTTACTCAATCATCCAACACTGAGTGTGCTGTAGTGTAACAGAAGTAGGAAGTGATGATGAGGAGTCATAAACAAAGCAGTGACATCACCTGTTGTCGTTCACATTTACTGGCAAGAAAGGATGAGTAAAGAATTACCACTGTCTGTATTTACTGTATCTATTTATAAATGTTTATATCTATGTATCTATGTGTATCCATCTATCTATCTAACCAACAGCTTGTATCATTATACGACAGGCATATCTGTTATCACTTGTCAACAAGTTCTCCAGGTCTGTACACACACACACACACGCACACGAACGCACACACAAACACATGCACGCACGCACACATGATATGAACCACAGAGGCAACTGCCAAAACATTAACTCATGGTAGAAGTCATAAATCTCTTTGTCTTTACAACCTAACCTTTAGGAAAGGGAGACATCCTGACGCCACGGCTGCATGTGTCAAATGCCCGCCTACGCATACATGTGTGTGCAGAAAGCTTGGGGATACCAACACAGCACGCAAGCATGTACTGACTCACACCTGCAAACATGCTCATGCGTAGATGCACAACATCAACTTCACATTCCTGTACACACACACACACCTTCATGTTTTGTATTGGGCAATGCAATCACCTCCACACTAGGTATCAAATCCATCAGAGGTGTCTGAGACGATGGTGCGCCACTCAGAGGGGCAGCACTGCTGTGAATCCAGGGTGCAAGGCTGATGACTGGACACTTACTCTGACAGCTGTTTTATTTTATTTTTTTTTATTTTTTTTCAGATTGATTCGAAACAACAAGGACATTTGCTGACTTGGCACAAAAACGTTTCCTGGTTTGATCAGTAATGTTAAGATTGAAGAACATGCAAACACTGATCCAACAGCTCATTTGCAAATTTACTGCGCTCACATTTTTCTCGAGCTATTTCAGCTTATTTTAGGCAAATGAAATGTATCAAGATGACACTTTAAATCCAAGGCAGTTTACTGTGTTCCCAGTTGGAGTTGGCATATAAATGAGAAAAAAAAAATACACAACTGAGAGTGCACAGCTTTACAGATATTGTTAAAACACCTAAAACACTCATATTTCTGGCTTCATTTGCTCTCAAAGCCTGTTCTGCATATCTGTTTGTGTACTTTCTCAGGTCTTGAGTTGTAGACGCAGATTTGTTTTCACATTAAGTTGTAGTTGTTTTCAGTTTGCTTTGGCATTAAATCCAACGCATATTACAGTCGAAAGAAAGATGTAATGTATTTCTGCTCTTGTGAACATGAAGTAACTATAGAGGCTACTCCACTGATGGGCTAGTTAACCCTCGTGTTGTCCTTGGGTCAAAATGACCCGCAGCTGTGTTCAACCAAGTTCTATTTTATTTTCATATTTTTTGGGATCATCGGTGACAAGGAGGCTGTGAGGGTTTCTTTAAAGAATGATGACCAATGATCCCAAAAAATATAAAAATATAGAAATAAAATACAACTTGGTTGAACACAGCTGCGGGTCATTTTAATGAGGGTTAAAAAACACACATCAGGTATGACTTCATTAAAGACTGAAGCACTTTAGTTTATCAGTTATTTTTTTCATAAAGAAACAGCCTTCATAGAATTATGGCCTGTTATTATTTGAAAGCACAGAAAGGTCCTGAGGTAGAATGTACTTCTAGTATTTTCATTTCATACACTTCAAACTTTGGTAAATTTCAGGAGGAAATGCTGTCAGCAACAGTGGCTTACTTTATAACTTTACACTTACAAAATGATCAGTGAACAAACTACGTGCATTATAATAAATCAACCTAACAGTAGGTTATGCAAAGTAGTAATAATCAACTCCAACTTCCTTCTCGCATGTGAATTGATTATGAATAATTAATTATATAACATATGCAATAAAAAGGCCTGTCTGGGATTTTATTTTTGAAACTTTCTGTACATTTTGCTGCTTACACTTTTACTTGTAACTGAGTATCTTTTACATGGCGTTGTTTCTACTTTTACATAATTTAAGATCTGAACACATTATCTTCCATGGAAACAGAAAGAAGTATGGGCACAAATTGTACGAGGCTGGATTAGGTATATGGCACCATCTAGTGGCACTAGCTGGAAAACAAATACTAAAATAATTTCTACTTTCTTCACGTTGTAGGAGTATTCATTGATTAGCTTTCCAAGGTTTTTGGGGGGCTTTTGCTGAGCCTACAAGGACCTCAGATTTTTAGGCTGCCTCAAGGACTTTTCTTACCAAAAGGTTAAATGTTCAAACTTTAATGAGGATTAATGCTTCACTACATCACACAGCATTTGCTGCAGCGAATATCGGAAATTGGCTTCCTCGTGTGCACTGCACTTATAACAGACCACAGCCACACCTCCTTCCATCACCACCACCACCACACTGTACAACACCCCTTCTTCAGACCAGACCTCGTTGCTAGGCAACGGCCTGCCGAGTGGCCCAAGGGGCGGGAACAAGGCACTTGGCTTCCGCTGTAATTACAGTGCATGTGTATATGTATGTTTCTGGGCCACCCCAGGTGTTTGTGTGTGTGTGCGTGCGTGTGTGTGTGTGCGTGTGTGTGTGTGTGTGTGTGTGTGTGTGTGTGTGTGTGTGTGTGTGTGTGTGTGTGTGCGTGCGCGCGTGTGCGTGTGGTTTCACAGTGAAAACAAAAACATGGTTAGGTTGGTGGTGGTTCCATTTTGTTCGAATCAAGTTATTTCTCTTGTCCTCTGATGAGAAAAAGTCAGGGCATTGATAACAAATATCTCAGTGTGACAACACTTCATAAATGCCTAATTTAGAAAATCCAAACAACAAGATCCGTGTTATATATTAAAGCCCTAAAATGTTGAAATGATAAATTTGGACCTCACTTTCCACATAACGTGAGGGATCACAAAACAACTGTCAGCACCATCCTGCCTGAGCGTTAAAGTACGTCTTACGGAGACAGTGCCACTTTATTGCCTTGGCTGACAATAAGCCTAAATATTTTCATCGTGTGCCATGGGCATATCCTCCGCTGCCCGCTAATAATGTTTTCTGCTTGGTGAACCAGGGCTGTAACTTGCCAAAAGTCCACTTGGCTGAAGTCACTGGAGTGGACAACCCCTCGCCTGGGACCATAGGCTACAGACCTACTATATAGCTCAGTTTACTTAGATGCATTTGCAATATAGTTCTCCTTTGGAAGACTGAGAGAGGTTTTGCCACGAGTGGGAGACCTGA
Source organism: Embiotoca jacksoni (assembly GCF_022577435.1). NCBI lineage: Eukaryota > Metazoa > Chordata > Actinopteri > Embiotocidae > Embiotoca > Embiotoca jacksoni. Next base: position 6,992,417 of record NW_027185425.1, read on the forward strand.
CTTCTGTTCCAGACTGTTACACAAGCAGGAAACTTCTGAGCGATCGATGCCACTGCAATAAATAACTTTCCTCAGCTATTTTGTCTGCTGCTCCGCTAAACACACATGATTCAGTCCTTAGCGTGAATCCACTCCAAATGCATTTTCTGGTCTGTTTTCTGTGTCACATTTTAGCTGTAGGATATTTTTGATGAGGCTACCGTTTTATTTCAAACACACCGATCTGAGTTCTTGATAAAACTGCTGGACTACTTGCATATTAACCTTGAAATAAAATACAGAACTTAGTGCATAAAACAAGTTGATAAATAAAGTACCAGTGTACAGCTGCAACAAATGATTTTTCCTATTTTCAAGAAAATCTGTTTAGAATATAAATTATCGTAAAATATATATATATATATATATATATATATATATATTTTAAATTTTCAAAGCCCAGACTCAAATTCAAGCATCTTTGTTATTCTGACCCAAAGTGTAGGACACAAATACATTGAATATACAACTGTGCCACGCGCTTTTGTTTTGGCATTGTGCTTAAAAATGACTAAAAGAATCTGTTATCAAACACTGCAGCAGATTGACCAATAGTTGATATTTTAAGCTCTAATGCGTTTCCCTGTTTCGACGTAGCATTTTGGTTCAACTAATGGCCCGATACCTAAAGATATTCAATTCACAACTACATAAAAGTGAGGAAAATGACATTTACATTTCATGGATCAATCAACTATTTGTTTCACCAGTGTTCACCTTTGATCAGGAAATGCTCTTATTTTCGAGCACATAAACTTAAAAGTTGACTAAAGATGTGGGACTGATGAGGGAAAAGGACTTCGATGAGGCAATTAAATATAAAAAAGGCTATTTGAGCATAGAGGCAACATTGAACATGTTTTTCAAAGACATCAAAACAAACTTGACACTTCTGTTCCTCAAATGTATCTTCTTATAAACCAGGACGTTTATACTGTAACACACACACACACACCTCCCTTTCCCGTTCGCCCAACCCCCCATAACACAGAAGTCACCGCCCTTCCCTCTCGCTCTCACACCAACATGACTACCAACACCGCGGCTCCAAACCCGACCGACGCGCCGGAGCATCACGGGAGTTGTAGTTCCGCCGGCCCTATCCAGCTCGAGAAGGCGAGGCTTCACCAAAATACAACTCCCATCTCGACCCTCGCACGCCGAGTCTCGTCGTCCAATCTGAATATGTGGGAGGAGCGCGTCCGCCCACAAAAGCCACAGCTATCTCCTCGTATCCCCCTTAAAAAAAAAAAAAATCAATTGTGCACGAAAAAAAAGGGAATACACTCAAAATACAAACACCGGTGACGGTTTGTTTTCGGTGCACGACGGACGGCGACGAAGCGTCCCCGCGTCGTGCCGCGAGAGGAACGGCGGTGACAGGCAGGAGCAGCGAAGAGGGTGTTGTCCTGATGCTTAAATGGAAGTGGGTGGGCCTCTACGGTCGCACACTGCCAACTTCTCTGTGGATATCCTTCTGACAAGCGCCAATTTGCTCGTGTATGGACTGTCTATCCGGTAAAAGAGACATACGACGGGGCTGCGAGGGGTCCTGCGGAGCGGGGACGGTCACCGCGCTCTCCGTTATCTCCGTTATTGGGGGCTGCTTGATTGTGCCTCCGCTTGGCACCGCCCTTCCTGGCCGGTGGGTGGTTTCGTCAAACGGGCAGATCCGCCACGGCCCAGAGCCGAACATATAGGCCGTCCTCCGCCTCTGTACCCGGCCGGCCTTCTACCGTGAACTACACCCTCTCCCTCTCGGTATATTAATGCGTTATGAGTGGTAGGTACCCTCCCCCCTCTCCGTCTCCACCCCTCTCTCCCTCTCTCTATCCGTCTGACAGATAAGGAGGCTACATGCCCCTTTGATATTGATGATGAGGTTACTGGTTTCTCCTCTGTTTTTATTGATCACCTTTATTCTGCTATATCTGCAGCATGCTAGATTGTGTCTACAGTACATAGAGTCTACATAATGCCTGCCAATACTGGGACTTTGTAGTACTCAGCATGAGAATTATATTATGACTGGAAATATTCAAACATGTTTCTCTCTTTTCGCAGACTCGAAGAAGGAATCATCTGGATCTGAAGGAGGGAAAGCATCTAAACGGGGGAAAAGTTCTGGATCACAGGTAAAAAGAAAAGAAAAAGGAGTTTATTATAGTTCATTACTTTTGCCTTGCCTGTAGGCCAAAAATGTACTCCCTCCCTCCCTCCCAGTCAGCCAGCCAGACACCTCTGGGGGCGTTTCTCTGGTGAATTCCACTTCCTGCTTCTGTGCAGCCCTGCTGAGTACCAGCCCAGAGCCTCATGAATAGGCTTACATACTCCAGCCTGCCTTACTTTTGAATTGTCTGTTTGAATTATGATTAAAATGATTTAATTCTGCAAATGGATATATTTTAAAGACCTGCAGTTTGGTATGTGTCTCTACATCTGGGGGAAATTCTATTTCTAGTAGGTTGTAAAGGTTGTATACATTTTGGAGATTATTTTCAGCCGGGCAGTCATCCCTACGCGCATTGTTTTGTTGTTAAATGTGTATGACAAGCGTTGCTGCTATGTTATTTTCCATGCTATTGTAGCTGTTACAAAGGCCAGGCTGTTTCCTGTGCCGTTCTTGAGAGGTGTACAGCATTAAAAATGTGCCTGCGACCTAGTTCTTTTGAAAGGGAGGAGAGCGAGAGAGAGAAGGCGGCATTTTCTTCCAGTGTTCTCAGAAAAGAGAAATGTGGTTCTCACACGCCCACCCACTCGCTTCCTGTAATACCGCCCACTTCCACTGACAGCTCTCTCTCTTTCGCTCAGCTTTTTGTTTCTTTTTCTGCACCATGTTTTTCCCCACCCCTGGCTCTTTTGCTCTTTCTCTCTTTCTAGTTTTCATTTCAAATTGTTCATTGTGTGAGTGTGCCTAATGCTTTTCGTACTTCCATGTTGCACTTTTTTTTTTGTTTGTGCATGTATATGAGCTCTCTGTGTTTGCTTCTCTCTAACTCGGACTCCCTTCTTCCCCTTCCCTCCCTCGCCACCCACCCCTGTTTAAACGTTTCTCTCTCTGTCCCTCCCTTCCATCACTCCTCCACCCTCTTTCCTACCTCTTCTACTCCAGGATTCCTCTCAGCCCTCTCCGTTGGCTCTGCTAGCGGCCACCTGCAGTAAGATCGGAGGGCAGGGGGGAGCAGAGGGCGCCCAGGCCCAAGTGGGGGCCCAGCAGATCCAGGTCCAGGCTGGTCAAATCCAGTTGCAGGCGGGTCAGCTCCAGGGTCAGATAGTGGTGGACACAGCTGGGGGTCAGGCCCTGTTGCCCCAGCAACTGGAACTGCTCCCAGCTCAGTTCACAGGGAACGGCTGGCAGATCTTTACTGCGGCACCTACTATGGCCAAGGAGAACACCAGTCAACCTGTTGCTGTGACGGTGGCCACCACCTTGGCAAATGACAGCTCGCCTGGTGGACGCAAGGTAAAGGAGTTGGAGAAACAGGGGGTTTGAGCAAATGAAAACAAAAGAAAAGAAAAAAAATATATTTTTGTTCACTTACCTGTATAACTACTTCTTTCCCGTTGGGCAGGTGAAGGCAATAGGTGGGACCAACAGTGTTGCGACCAATCAGCAGCAGCAGCAGTTCCAGATCATCCAGGTTCAGAACCTGCCCAATGCCGGGGGTGGGGTCCAGTATCAGGTCATCCCTCACCTGCAGACTGCAGATGGACAGCAGATCCACATCAGCCCTCAGGCGGCCTCCATCGGGGGTCTACCTGAGCAGGTTCAGCTCATCCAGACCCACAGTTCAGGCCAGACCCAGGCTATCCTCCAGCCGGCTAACCAGCAGGCCATCCTGACAACTACAGCCAATCAGACGGTCCCACTGCAGATCCGTCCTGCACAGTCTTTCCCACTTCAGCTGCAGACTCTGCAAAGCTCCCAAACTCCTGTTATGACCACAGTACCCATAAACCTCGGTGGCATGACCCTAGCTTTGCCTGTGATCAATAATGTCGGAGGAGGCGGAGCTGTGCAGCTTATTCAATCAGCAGATGGCACATTCTCTGTTGCTAATGGCAACCAGCTGCTGACAACAGCAATGTCTCAAGCTGCAACTGGAACAACAATGGCAGTGGCTGAAGGTGACGGCGTGCCTGATGGGGCTCAAGTGGTTTCCGCTGGATTGGAGGGTGGATCGGCTGACACCCAGGTGCAAAGCAGTGAGGCAGACTCCCAAAGCCAGAACCAGGCCAACGGGCTCCAGAACCAAACAGATACAGCAGGAACCATCCAGCAGGTGATCGTGGGCCAGGTGGGGCACCAGTTGGTGCAGCAGATCCAGCTGCAACCGCAGGCTCAGAGTCAGGCCCAGGGCCAGCAGCAACCTCAGCACATTCAGACCCTCCAGCTGGCCCCAGGACAAACCCTGCAGCCCATTCAGGCCTTCCAGAACCCAGCCCAGGTCCTTATTCGTACTCCGACCCTGTCACCTTCTGGGCAGATCACCTGGCAGACGCTGCAGCTGCCAGGTGGAGTCTCTCTGCAGGGCGGTCTCGGGACAGCCGTGCCACAGCAGCTGACGCTGGCCCCGGTGGCTGGTGGGACGGCAGTCGGCAGCGGAGGTTTGGTGTCCCTGAGCGGAGCTCCCTTGACGCTGAGTGCAGCCCAGATCAACCCAGGATCAGGGGTACAGACGGTCAGCATTGCCGGACTGGGTACAGCTGGGGTTCAGGTTCAGGGTTTGCCCCTCACCATTACTGGTCTACAGGGTAAGGACACAAGAAGAGTAACTGCATGAATGTGTAGTGATAATCCAGCTCTGATCCATTCACTTCCATAAAATGTGGTTAAAGCAGTGTGGTTGTACAGACAGAGCATTATGCGGTATTGAGAAAATATGAATCTCTAAAGGTCCAGTATTCTGGAGCAATACTTAATACATTTAGCCTTCAAACCTGAATTATATGTGCAGGATGTCCTGCTCTCCTGCCTGCCCAGTCAAATAGTGACGTTGCACTCAAGGCCGTTTTGGATTTTCTCCGTTGTAATATTCTCTTCAGACTACCCATTACAAACCTTATCATGCTTGTTTTTAATTCATAACTTCCACCATTTTCATGTGCCTTCCAGGTCCACCACAGGGTCAGGATGGGGTCAAAGTTCAGTCGTCTCCTGTGACCGTCACCGTCGGCAACGTGGCATCAGGTTCATCAATGAGTCCAGACCAGCTGGGCTCCGTTCAAAGTTCCTCGGATCAGGAAGGGCCGCCCAGCAAGAGGCTCCGACGTGTCGCCTGCTCGTGTCCCAACTGCAGGGATGGAGAGGGAAGGTAGGGACAGATTAGAAACACAGATTAGAAACACAGATCGTAACGCATATGTGCAGACAGTGGTTAAACATCTTGTCGTTGAGGAGCAAATAAGGATTTTGTCTTATTTTTTAAAAGGGGACATGTTTATCAGAATTGAATCAAACAATAGCAGAAAATGGCAGAAACTCAAAGGAAACTGTTTTTTGGACATCTCCAAGTGTTTCTGTGCTTCCACAGTGAAATCATTTTACCCAATTGTTCCAAAACGATTGTTGACTGTCACAACATGATGGACAACTGATGGACAGATAAACACAGTGTAGTTTGTCACCTAAAATGAGAGAGCCGACTTCCCACCAACCAGCATTTGGAATTGTGACGTGGAGCCGCCACTCAAGACAGACTAATGAAATGTTGTCCGTTAATTTACTTTTTCAAAATATATGCAGCTTAAACAAAAGTGCTGTTATAGAACAGAGCTTGTTTAATGTAAATATATTTTAGCAGCGAATATAAAAATGACTTTTTAAGATAATGCAACTCAACTTCTTTTCAATGATTTGACTGGAGATTATGATAAACTGAAACGCTTCAGTGACCAAAAAAAAAAAAAAAAAAAAAAACCGACATTCCTATTTGTTTTGTAGCACACACACACTGACCAGCTCACTCCTAACTCACGTGCGTGTTGCAGGAACAGTGGGGACCCCACAAAGAAGAAGCAGCACATCTGCCACATGGAGGGCTGCGGGAAGGTGTACGGCAAGACATCCCACCTGAGGGCCCACCTGCGCTGGCACACCGGTGAGAGGCCATTCGTCTGTAACTGGATCTTCTGCGGCAAGAGGTTCACGCGGAGCGACGAGCTGCAGAGACACCGGAGGACACACACAGGTAGGAGACAGTACAGGGACGGGGGGACTGACGGTGAAGGTCAGCCTGGTGGTCGGCGCACTTCGACCAGCAGTTGAAAATCGAAAAGATTTTCAAGTTTACAGTGAAACATGACTGAGAAAAGCAGAAAGTCCTGTAATTTAAGACGCTGAAACATGAGAAGATTTGGGGAGGAAGTCGTACTTGGAATTTTTTTTTTTTTTAAATGGTTCTACTTTCAAATCACTTATTAAAACGATTTAAGCATTTATCTTACTTCTACGTTTTTCTCATATATACATAACTGTAATAATCGCAGACCTTCCCATAACCGAAAAGGCCGAGCAAATTGGAAAATTAGCTGTAGAGAACTGACTGTCCTTTCCGAATTTCTTTCCGAGCCCTTATGATCACTTAGAAGTGTCTGCTCTGTCTTCTGCCCTGTAGGAGAAAAGCGCTTCGAGTGTCCTGAATGCTCCAAGCGCTTCATGCGCAGCGACCACCTCTCGAAGCACATCAAGACTCATCAGAACAAGAAGAGCGGAGCCGCGGTGGCAATCATCACCACTGACGACATGGAGGAAGACGCCCCCGAAGGCCTCGGCGCCTCGCCTCAGATTGTCGCTGTGGCAACCCTATCGCGTGACTCTGACCCCGCCACACCCACCACCTCCAATCACCTGGAGGAGGAGGAGGAGGAGGAGGAGGAAGAGGAGGAGTTTGAGTAGGCGTTGCTTTGCAGAAGGCTGACTTCCTGTTTTTTTGGAGGTCTTTGCAGGGACTGTAAAGGTGGCTACTTTTCTTTCTTTTTTTTTTGTTGTTGTTTTACATTATTTAAAAAAAAAAATTTAAAAAAAGTGGTTCACTCATGAAAAAAGACTCAAAGGAGACAGGATCATGCGATGAACAGAAACCGAAAAATATAAACATCACAATCTTAAACAGACAACAAAAACTAACATTTAATAACTAAAATTTAGACAGTGTATGAAAGATTAGTTTGCCATTTATTAAATTAATCTATAATAATTCCATGGGTGGAGGGGAGTGGAATGTAAGTAGATTAGCACAAGACAGGGGGACCCTGCTGAATCTAGAAGCATCCCACATTGAGAGACGCTCTCCAAATCGCAGCAGAATCTAACGCTATGCACAAAGTTGGTTTCCTGTTTCATACCTGTCATACAGTGCTGAGGGTCAATCATGGTACGGGCAGGGGCAGTCTTGGGATGGTGTGTGTGTGTGCGTGTGTGTGCGTGTGCGTGGTATGAATGAGCGTACATTTGTACTCCCATGCTGTCCTGCAGAGGATCTACCTAGTTTGAGTTTTACTTCATTGTTCAGGTTTTAGTCCTCAGATCAGATTTTCAGGTGTTGATTCTATTGTGACCAGTCAAGGAATAAACTGTTGTGGAAGAAGATAGGGGATAAATCTAAAAGAAAGAAAGAAAGAGTAGAAAAAAAAAAGCACATATAATAAGATTTATAAGTAATGCATTCCTATCGAGGCGCAGTGGCCATTAGAAAAATAAAGGTTTCTATAGAGAAAAACAATCTAGCTTTCTACAACTTTGTTTGTGTAGTGAAAGCAATACTATAATGACAATCCTAGTGAAACCATGTTTACATTGTCAGGGGAAGTTTTCCTCTGTTAATAAAGCAAGCCAGATCGCTCTGAGATTAGGGAAGACATCGGAAAGCGGTGCTGTCCTTTGGTAACGGCGGTGTCGTCGGACGCCAGCGCTGCCACTAATTTTCTGCGCTCTGGTGAAGACCCCTCTCCACCTCTGACCCCGCTACATGACCGATGTACCACAATTGCCTTAACACAAGCTGTTGTACAGAGGGAGCTTCACAGTGAGGTGGGGTGGAGAGAGAGAGAGAGAGAGAGAGAGAGGAGGGGGTGGGGAGGTGGAGAGCAGAATACAGCGCAGGCAGGTAAAGTGAGACAGAGTGATGTGAGCTGTGGGTGGGAGGGGGTCGGGCTATTTAGATATGTGGATGTTTTCTGGTGATGTTGCTCTGTGTTAGTTCAGTGCGTACATTCTTTTGAAATTAAAAAAGATTATTTTATAGAATTTATTAATAGTTTTAACCCCTGCCGCCCCCCCAAATATGTTAACACACAGGACCCCACTGTGTATGACTAATTTATTATTTATCCTTGATTTGTAATGTTTGCCTTTTGCTGGACTTGTATTTTGTGTGCGTTGATCCTGAGGTTGTGTACAGCATGTTTCAGTTTTTTGCCGTAGTGCTGCTTTCTCTCTTCTTTACTCTTTGTGCTTTTCTCTTTTCTTTTTCTACGTCCGACCACATTGCTGTTCTTTTCTTCTTTTTCTCTTTGCACCATAACGTGTTTTTTGGAGAAAAAATAAATAACAAAAGAAGAAAACAAAAAAACAAACAAAAAAAAAACAAGTTACTATTGTTTCCAGATAAAAAGGTTGATACCAAACAAATTTAGATGTTTTTGGTAATATTTTGTGTGACAACCAACTTTTTTTTTTCTTTGATATTTTGTAGTGACATCTCATTTGTAAATCTTTTTCTAAAGATGTTTGTCCGTCTCCATGACATTTGATAATGGTTTTTTGCCAGGTTAGCCTCAAAGGCTCCAGTTTATTGATATTTTTAAAACTGGTTTGTACAAATGTGTTATGTCAATAAAAAAATTTAAAAAAGAGAAAAAAAAGACAGCATCAAGCAGAAAAGAAGCTTTGCCTGCATAACACTTGACAATAAAGTGATTCTTAAAGTGAGTCTTACATTTCTCCCTGATGCTTCAGTATTTGTGTTGACCAATCAAGATGGAAAAAGAAAATACATTCTCAAGAGAAGTAACGGACCGAGCCGTGACAATATTGAGACGTAGTACACTTTGAACTCTGCCTGTACACGTGCACACACAGCTTCTTTATGGAAACAAGGCAGCTCACGCATTCCTGTCACTCCTTTGAAGCACACTTCAAAAACACGCTGAACCTACAACTCCTCTCTGCACCCTTTGGTGCTTTTTTTTTTTTTTTTTTTTTTTTTTTTTTTTTTTTTGGGGGGGGGGGGGGGGGGGGGTAGGAGGGTTGTCTCGGTTAAAAAAAAACAAAAAAACATCTTAATGTAATGAACTGTCAAAGTATCGCTGCAAAGATGAATTTTTGATGTTTTTGATTATAATTTTCTAATTACTAACGACATGGACCAAGCAGACGAGAGAGATGATAAGAAGCTTTAAATTACAGCTGTTCATCAGTGGACTGACATTTTAAGGCTTTTAATTGATACCGGCATTGTTCTTCAGGGTCTGTGTACTGATCTTTACTGTGTACATAAACTCCCGATAATCGGAAGGTTGTACTATAAGAGGGGCACGGATAATTAAAGACACGGGGGACAAGAGAAAAGCTTCGCCTGACAGCTGTGACCTCAGGTCGATCTGTGACCGAGCTTTGACTCCTTCCTGGTCATTACATAACACCCTCCGACTGGCTTCCTACCCACCTCGGGCAGGAACCAGCAGCTGACCGGGACCCGATCACGCTCAACAAGGCAGCAGGTACAAAAACACACAACACTTGCTTTGCGCAGGTTTGCCTGGAGCAACCTTTCAGAAAACTTTGGTGCAGCGGAAAAGGTGCGCGATCATCCCTTAATGATGTACAATAATGTTTGGCCTCGATTTTTACTTGCTGAAGATGCTGTGGTTCAGTGATGATGTCTGCACACGTTTGACTTCCAACACATTCAGTTTGACATAAAATGGCAGGTACTATTTAAAAGTGCCCGGTCTTTAATTTGAGGACATTTACATTTATATTAAACTGTGCGAGACATAGTGCCCGCATTACAAGAGTAACGTGAGCACTAAGGAGCTCGCATGTGGCTTCAGAGCATATTGAGTGCTGCCAATAAGGTGCAATAAATCGAGAGTGAAGAGGTGGCCATGTGAAGTGAAGAAGATAATGAACAAAATCAACAGTCTGGTTCATTCTAAGAAAAAAAAAAAGAAAAGAAAGACTGACATAAGAAAGTGGTAACCTTTATAGAATGAGGTGCCTCTTGCGGAAGGCAGCAAAATCATTTGCCTGGTGAACAAAAATTTTATGACTGAAGTTTATGAAACATTGACTGCTAATGATTTTACACAAAATATGAAATGTGATGATGCTATTTAAGTTTACTGTTACTGTGTAACTGTGTTTACAGTTACCTTGACCCCTAAACTTTGGACAGGTCTGCAGCTCTCTCCTTATTGGTGCAAAACTTCTTTATGTCACATACAATGTACTAAAGCACAGAAACTGAAGACCAAAAAATGTGCAACTGTCCAAATACTTATGGTCTGGACTGTATATATATATATATATATATATTTAAAAAAAAACATTGCCAATTTTAAGATTGTCTTTCTTTAACTTTCTTTATTAACATTTACAGTGAACTGACAAGGGTGCTGCAAAGCTGTTCCACATAGGAAAGTTGTTTGTATAAAAGGCTCCATTTTTATCCATCACACAAAAGTGTAAAACATGACTTTTGTCCAAGTGAACATCAAGTTTAGAACTATACTAACGAAAAATATACAACTCAAAACTGGCTTTAAAAAAAAAGAAAGAAAAGAAAATCCCTGCATCTTATGCAACCTCAAAATCAGGCGATATGAAACATATTAACAGTGTTTGTGCCTTACCTACTTAGATAGAGAGGTGGATCTAAACCTAAAAATGTGCGTTAAAAGGACTTCTACAATACTGTAAAGTACCAGAACCTCCACCAGGCACCAGCCGTGTGAGCACCTTCTTCACTGCAGCTCCTTCTGAATACTGCAGAGGAGAAAAAAAAATATCACGTGAGTTCCATCTGCTGTCTGAATAATCCTCAGTGGAGCTGCAAATAACAGCTATTGTCCTTCTTGATCTGTTAGTAATTTGAATCAATTCACACTTCAGTCTAAACACAAACTGAAATTTCTGAAAGCTCAAGCTCAATTGGTAAAATGGCTTTTGTCCAACTAAGTGCTCCAAACCCAAAGATATTCAAATATCAATGACATGACAAATGGACAAATGGAAAAACAACTTTTCATTGTATATTTTAAGTATATATTTATTTTCTGTCCATCAGTTAATTGCTCTAATGGCATTAGCTCTTGGACAATGAGACTCAATTAGTAAGCATCAAGTGAAGCCTTTTAGGAATGGGGCACTCAAAAAAAAACAAAAAAAAAACACATCTGTCACTCGACACATGAACACAGCATATTACCAGTCATAGCACACGCATTGATTTTACACGGACAGTTCACATGTTCTTAAATCAAATTCTTGAACTTTTCACATCACGGCGGTTTCAGGGACATTTCATCCCAGTCTGTAACGCACACTGTCGAACGAGAACGAGGTGACCTACCTCTCCAGATACTCGTGGACGTTGTCGTGGCCATTGTAGCGGGCCAAACCCACCAGGATACCGGTAGCACAGCGGCCCTCCTTCTTACGACACAGACTGCAGTTACACATCCCTCGGCAGAGGGGACACGACCACTCCTACAGACAAAAGGTCCACATTCAAAAGCATTTGGAGGGATATTCAGTTTTTGTCTTGAGGCTCTGTGCTTCAGCATATTCAGTTTAATATCAAGTAATAGACGGTACATGAAAGTGCCAAATCGCAGCTTTGATTTCAGTGCTACAGATAAAAGACGGAGTAAAGAATGTAGCCAACCTTTCATCTCTTTTAGATGTCTGCTTCTTTTTTTTTTTAACCCTCTTTATTATCTTTACTTGGACGGTCACCTCTTCACGCTTCATTTTGACAGGCAACTCCATCTCAGTCTAAATCCCATCTCTCAACTCTCAATCAATTTTGTGTATGAACCGAGATTGAATCAACACACAGCTGCACAAGAAACATTGAAATTTGGCCACTGTGTGTTAAGATGTGTATTTCTCCCACACAGTGCTTTGTACATTGACGTAAAACTCAAATAAAAGCCAAGAGTTGGCACTCGGTTGTATTTGAAAGTTTCCCACACTCTCATTAGTATGTTGACCTTAAAAGACAGCGGCAACAAATGAACACAGGCTGCTCTGCAAAAAGAGAAACTGCAAAAAGATAAGGACCCCCTTCAATCAAAAGCCTAAAAACTTCTACATCCAAGACAGTGATGAGCACAATGTAAAAATCTATCATGTTCTGTAATGTGTGTTAGACCCAACTGTTAAAACCACAAAAGAGGGACTAAATAACCTCTCCTTTTGTTTAGTTTCATTCATTTTATTTATAATAAAATGACAAAAAGGTTTGCTTGCCCTTAATAAGCAAACATAAATCTGATTGTCTCGTAATAAAATGGTGCCAGCTGTTTCCAAACACCAGCTAGGTGTGGAGGAACAAAAACCTCCACATTTGCAAAACGACTGCTCATCAATTTAAAGAGATTATTTCCTTATTGTGTTTTAGTCTGGCTTGGACACAATATCATCATCTGTATTTTGATTTTACATACTGTATCTTTTAATGTTGAATTTTCTGCCGGTGGTGCTCTTTGCTTTATGTATTCAGCCATGCTGCTTCCCACTGCTTCTGTTGACCACTCAGTTCAACTTGTACTTAAAACACATACCACTTTTTCTACTAATAATCTGACTAACAGTCATGACAAATGTTGTTTTTTTTTTTTTTATCCGTTAGTAACTTGTGATGCTTTGTTACATTAAAATTAACTAAATAAAAAACCCAAGGTTTACAAATCCCACAGTGAGAGAGATGTTTAATACCCGAGTATCAGGGCTGTACGAATAATCCTATTAAAAACGCAATCTTGATTCATGTGTCTATGCGATCTCTTTTCAATATCACGATGATTCTGCTGCATTTTAATTCAGGACATCAGCTGCATCAAAACAAGCACTGACACTTTCACCATCGACAAGTGACAATGCAGAGTAACCTGACATGATGCAGAGCAGCAGAAATTGGCAGTAAGGAAAATAAACCCAGTGAGAGCAGAAAAATAAATGTTCAAAGGTTGTGTAAAGTCGGAAAAGACAACAGACTGAAGTTGAGCATTTATATTAAGTATCAGATTGATGAAGCTGCTGCAATTAAGCTAAAAAAATTTTTAAAAAAAGTTAATGTGCTCCCCCTGTATCAGGCACAAAAACAATGTATCCGATAAATGAGCGCAACAAAGAATTATATTCAAAACAAATTATTTGAGAGAGTCGTGATCTTAATTCCAAGCAGGAAAATTGGGATTCTCATTTGATCCAGAATGGTGCAGCCCCACCGTGTGTTAGCACTAACCGGGTCGAGCAGCACTGTGCGTACGTCCTCTCCGTAGCGGTTCTTCAGGCACGGTCCACAGAACTGACCTTTGGCCCCGACACACACGCCACTGCGACACACTGTCTTGGTGTCCAGAGTCTTCTGTCTGCACTGGTGACACGAGCTGCCCTGAAAGAGGGGGGAAAAAAAAAACACATTGAAGAAACACACAAACTCGGGGAAACTTGATAATGTAACACAGTACTGCACTGAAAGGGAAAAGGCCTGATGTGACTCACATTGTCCTTGTCCCAGATCTTGTCTTTGCTGCGATACGCTATGTTGTCCAGGTCTTCTTTGTCGATCTCGTCGACTGTCTTGACCACATACTGACTCCTCCTGGAAGTCTGGCTCCTTCGCTTTTTCCGTCTCTGGCCAACATGTTCCTCGTCCACCTGCCCGGTCACAACCAACATTGAGAGGGCACAAACAGCAGGCAGAGCAAAGTTGTGCGTGTAAAAATCCAAACTGAACTTTCTTCGAAATTGAATTTGTTTTGGGAGATTTGGAGAAAGACGACCGAGATTAAAAAGATGAAACGAGTAATGAAAGAGTAGAAATTCACTAAGGAACTCATGATTAAATAATATTTGGCAAGAAAGAGTTTGAATCTGCGTGCAATAGAAAAGCTGACGAGATATAACCACTGCCAACTTATCAATAAATAATCAAAGCACTACCCTGCAACAACAGTACTTAAGTTATTCCAGGTGGGAAGAAGCTCAGATATCAAGATTGTACTTTTTTTCTATAAACTTCACCTCCATGGGAGCTCTGTGTGTGTGTGTGTGTGTGTGTGTGTGTGTGTGTGTGTGTGTGTGCGCGTGTGTGTGTGTGCGCGCGCGCGTGTGTGCGCGTATTCCAGCACGCAGTGTGAAGTGTGTGTTGCACGCCGTACCTCCACCAGCCTCTTGATGTCTACAGTCCTGGGGCTTCTGCGATGAAGTGGTTCACTCTTCTCCTCCACTGCAAAGTTCTCCGGGGGACGAGCCTTCCGGGACGGGTTCCTCCTCTCTGACCCAACGTCTGCTTCGAACTTGCGTTTCCGTAGCGTCGCCTTCTCTGGCGCCCGTTTCTTCTTCTGCAGAGGCAGTGTTTCACTCATCAGAACGGTGAAACGATAGTCTTACAAATAGGGTTAATGGGGTGTAATGTAGGCGTTCGTAGCGATCAATGATCTTTTATGAACGGCTGAGTGCATTTTGTTCTCTCTGTGGGGTCGCGAGGTGTCCTCACCTGCGGGGTGGTGGGTAGAGTCAGGTCAGCCATGGTGCTCAGATCAGCAAACAGTTTCGCCAACTGAAAAACACGAACAGAGAAGACGAGGCTAAAGGATGTCTGACAAGGAAGCGGCTGATGCAACTTAAGTGTACAGATCACACACTTTGGTAGATTATGAAGAGAAACATGAAAGGCTGTAAGGGTTCATCACCATGGCCTTGTTTTCTTGGATGTTCTTGTCTCGTTTCTTCAGGCTCTGAGAGAGGGCCTCTTCTTTGTCTTCCTCCTCTTCCTCTTTCTGCTGCTTCTGCTTCATCGTCTGCCTTCCTCTGGTTCGTAGTGAAGGAGGACTTTCTTTGACTGGCGTTTTTGCATTTTTCTGTCGTGAATCCTGTTTGGGGGAAGACAGGCTTTTGACGGGAAACCTGAGGAGGAAAGATTTTACAGAAATATCACAATTTAACCACTGAAGAATCGACACAGTTGTCAAGTTGCCTCATTGTTGGTGAATGGAAAAAAAAACGCACAAAGATATACTGCCCAATTTAAATGTTAAATTATGAACAATAATGTATTGATATATAGTTCTGCCTCATCAGGATTCAAGGCGGACACATCAGCAAACAGCACAATTTGACTTCATCGTGTTTCTTTCATTCTTTCATTTCTGCTTGTTTACTAATTCGCACACATGCACAAACACAAACACACCTCAGGGCTACTAAAAGACTCCTCCTCTTTGCTGGGGGGGCGTCCTCGCCATCAGAGTAGAAGCCCGTGTCCAGGTCGCTGTCGTCCTCTGAATCAACCACCTGGTGACGACCAGAGGAAAAAAAGCGTGCCGGTTGTTCGTTTTGGCTTTAATTTCACGCACATTTTCATTAACAATACTGTATTACATGTTTCATACCCTGGTCTTTAGCCGTTGGTTAAAATGTCCACTGTCCTCTTCTTCTCCCTCATCCTCACTGAAACCTTCAAACTCCTCCTCACTGTCCGACTGGCTGAACAGACGTGCCAGCTCAGCAGTTATAAACTTGGATTTGAAACACGGAGCCTGTGGGCAGACGGATCAAGCGTCACATTAAACCAGGTTTGGTTGAATGGATGACATGTACCTCTTTGCTGTTATCAAAACCCAGAACTAGAAGTCTGAATTTAACAGATGAATATTTAGGTTATAAATGACCATAACATCAATGCACTTCCTGTCATTAACAGTGTGAATACTTTGAATGTGCACTCACACTCTCCCGCACGTCAGTGAAGGTGCTGCAGATATCGCAGTGACAGATCAAGAGCTACAATTTATGGGTCATTTGTGAGTCAAGAGCTGCTATAAAAAGTTAAGCCACAGGATTATAACTGAGATCAATTTTATACACTTTACACCAGAGGGAGCCCCGCTCCATCAAAAGGACATCCTTCACCACTGGGGGGGGGGGGGGAAGTTGTGGGAATAATGAAAGTGTCACCACACAGCTTGACGGGATCACCAGACTCCAATCAGTCATTGAGTTCAAACTTGCAAATATGACATTCAACCAAGGACGTCCTTACTTACTGATATGTAAGTGAGAAGGGAATTTTAGCAGTGTACGAACGGGTTGGACCCGTGTGAGTTTTTAACCGAGGTTTAGCAGAAACCTGGAGGTACACCGACGAGTCTACCTTAAAGAATTTACTAAGACCACAGCAGAAAAGGAGATTTCATCTCTCGTGTATTACTGGGTAATATTATAGACTGTGTGAAGTGAAGGTCTAGAAAGGTGCACAAGATGTACAACTGCTTTTTCCGCTCCTTCATATCATGAATTGAATCCTAGAGATCGACTCAAATCAAGTCTACTTGTATTCCTTTTTAGGCATTCTATCTTTTTTTTTTAATCTAATTTCTTTTCTATATTTGTAAATGTTCCTTTATATCTGTTTTTACGTGAAACACTGCATGCAGTTCTCCTGCTGCGAAGCACTTTGAGCTGCATTTCCTGTATGAAAGGTGCTATACAAATAAAGTGTATTATTATTGTTACATGCCCTCTACACCCAGGGAAAGGTCACTTAAGACCAATGAAAAGGTGAAGTGAAAAAAAGATCAGACGTCTAAACCCTGTGTTTTAATACCGTCTTCACTGTTGGAGGTTCCTATAGATTCAGATGCTGCATTTCTGACAAATTAATTCGTATTGATTGGCCCATTTTTTTCCTTGACATAGGTGTATTCAAATAGGTGCACACATTTGATGAACGAATTAAATATGAAGCGGACATTAAAGCATTGCTTTTCACATGATGATGTAGTATTTCAAGTTCTATATAACATGTGTTAATCATGTATGTATAAAATATGATTGGGGATTTGGGTGCGTGATACTGTAAAAACATATATTCACAGATATGGAGCATATAAAACTCAATTCAACCAGATTTTACAGTACAGAGTAGGGATAATATATACGTTTTCTATTAGAAACCACTATCAATAATTTTTTTTTAAAGAAAACACTCTTATAGGCAGTTCTCATAACTGATAAGACCAATGTAAAGTGTGTTTTTGTTCCTTCGTGTAGGAGGAAGTTAGTTTTTGGGTCCTCCCTCAAGTTGAATCTGATGTGTAGTTGACGTCCCAGATATGTGTTGAACCACCCTCTCGTGATACTCTTGACTGTCCAGGAGAAGGACAAAGATCGGACCCAGAGTACTGAACCCGCACCGCTTTACGTCGAGCACCAGCTTACTATCCAGTCATTAACGCAAATGTACCTGAACACGTGTTGGCTCGCTGGTTAACCAGGTCAAAACAAAGATGGAAGACGAGTTAGAACTGGCTTGCAACTTATTCAGAAAATACAGAAAATCGTTCACAGATTCAGCTCGACGAAGCCAACAATGTCCGTTTTGGTTTTTTTTAGTGGGGTTCGCGTTTTTGATATATTTCCACCATAAAAAGTCCCGACTGGGAAAAGAGAACATTTACATGCACTGTTCCAAACGCTTACCTTTGACGCGAGGGTCATTTTTTTTTTTTTTTTTTTTTTTTTTTTTTCCACCGTTTTGCGGCAAATATTTGTCCCGACAGAAAGTTTTGCAACGCAACGAGGAGGATTTAAAAGTCAACCGCTGCAGGAGTCCGGCGATTTCAAAAAGTGGGAGTTTGCCGTTGGTTTGCTTAAAGTTGTAATTCGTAGTTCAGACCGGAGTCGCTGTAAGTTTGAGACTTTACAAACAATCCTAAGAAACAATCCCTCGCTCATTTGCAAATTTTGGAAAAGGTGTTTCCTGTGTTTCGGAGTAATCTCTCTTCTGCTCACCCCCCCCTCTGGACTGCCAATGGGGCAGTCCACTCTTTCGCGCGAAAACGGCAAATGGGCGTGGTTAGAGCCAGAGACCCTTTAGTATGGAGGGCTGATTGTGCCACTATTTTAAATGAACTACTAGGTTAGGTTAGGTTAGGTTAGGTTAGGTTAGGTTAGGTAGTTACTTTATTAATCCCCGAGGGGAATTTTTTTTTTTCGCTACAGCAGCATACAGGAAGCAATAGATAATAATAGAATAATAGAAAGCAATAAAATAGCAGTAAAAATATAAAATGCACAGTATATACTGTCTATACAGTACAGTATATATCTATATATATTATATACAAACAATCAAGAACACAGACAACAGTGTTATTGTTGTTAATACTACCAGTGTTTGTGTGTTTGAACAGTGTACAAACTTTCAACAGCGGTACAACATAAATTGCAGCACTGAAATACAATTTTGAGGTGCTGGGAATTGAGCAGTAATTTCTTGTTTAAAATAACTGTAACTGTAAAAATTTTATAAACCATGTAACATTTCTAATTAGCCTACTTCATCCAAGCAAAGGCTATTACATTTGATTACTTCTCTTGCAGATGTTTTTAACTGGACAATAAACCTGAGAAGTCCTGACAAATACATTTAAAATAGACAGTGTAAACATCACAGCCGTGCTCAAAAGTTCTTCAATATTACTGGAACTAAGATTGTTTTGATTTTAAAGCACAACCACCAAAACACAGTATGTAGGCCTACATCACAAGTGCCTGCAGTAAACAATGATGTTTGGTTTCTGAATGACTTTTTAAATATCTGCATCTTATCCAACAACATTGCCTGGCATAGTTGCTGAAAGCAACGCACATTGATTTGATTGGCAGATGAAAGGCAGTAAGAATTCAAACAAGTGAACCAATCAAAATCAAGGTTTAAAATGTGATCACATATTGCTTAATGAAGGGAGCCTGTCCAGATATAGACAGGAGGCATTCCAGTGTGGCAAAAATATTTCGAGCAACAGAATAAATATAATATTCTACATATAAGCTTTTTACAAGAAACTATGTGTTTGGATGTAACCCCTTGATAATCGTCAACATTTGCAAGAGTACCTGTAATTTAACTACCTATCTTTTCTTAATAACTGTAACTAATTACAACAATATTTATTTTTGTAATTTAGTTATGTATAAGTCGTTACTTCCCAGCACTGGTACTGACCATGTCGGTGCTAGGAAGCTACCAATTCCAGCACTACCCCGAACAGCTCACACAACGAAATGCCAAGACGGCAGTTAGTAGCTAGCCCTACTACGTCAGCTTTCTTATTTTAATGTTGCGCCACTGTTTTTACTTTACTTATTAATCTAAATAATTCATCCAGCAGCTGACATTCAGATTTTCAAAGGTGAAATTTAAGATAGTGGTGAACTGACTTCTTTGATCTGCAAGACTTTATAGTCCTTCAACCAGTGGGTATTAAAATTGATAATATTTTCTCTGAAGTTTCCAGTAACTTTTGCGTTGCTTGAAGTTTCATTATTTGCAGATATTACATCTTCTCATTACACTTTCAACCAAAGGCAGACGTCGCTGAGTTTGATACAGGTGTTTCACGTTTGACACATTAGAGCTTTGTCTGAGTCAAGGTCACATGGTTGTGATGTAGTTGTAACAACGGCCATACAAGCTGAACCAGAATTTGAGACAGTTGTCACACTGCAACTTCAGTTCATGTTCATCTGGATGAGACTGAGCACCCGGAGCCAGACTGAACAAATAGAGAAACAAGATTGTGTTGGTGTGAGTCTCTCTACAAAGTGTTGCTTTGTCTTTCTGCCCAGCAGATGTGCAGTTTATTCTGAAAGCTTTTTTTTATCTTTTTAGCAGTAAAAGACTGTTGTTCTAATTATATCAATAAAACATTTTAGTATGACCAAATGAGGGATCTTTCATTCATTTAAACAAAAGTTGGTGACATAACTTTGACACAGACATATGAAGGTGTACATTTGTAGCTTTATTGTGGAGGCCTCATGTGTGTTAACAGAGCATCAGGTAAACATTGACCTGGCTGAGTCAGACAGAGGTAACGATCTGAGTTGCTGAGAACAGTCGAAGCGGGTTGCACAAACAGAGGGAAAAGTCTCAGAACATTTGTCATCATTCCACTGCTCTAATTCAAAGTTGGTGTGACCACAGTGCTCTAGTCCATTTGTATTGTTTGGCTCTTCTGTACCCCACAAGGTGAAATCCACTTCATAACCATCAGACCACATCCATGTGCCTTCTTTGTGGATGTCACTGAGTCCGATCCAGGTGAATCCCTGAGAAGGATCAAAGTTCTTGATCAGAGCTGTGACGAATTCCTGTTCATCCCGACTGTGGATGGACACCAGGTTGACTCCATGTGAGACACAGTAGATCTCTGCATCAGCCCAGGACGTGCGTGTGGAGATGTACTTGTAGCAGCGGAACATTAAAGTTGAACCAGAACATGGGACAGTTGCCGCGCTGCAGCCTCACTTCAATGTCTTCTGGAGGAGACGCAGCACCCAGAGCCAGACCAAACAAGAAGAGGAACAGGATCATGTTTTCGTCAGGAGTCACACAGGCGGAGCTGATCTGCACTGCTTGGTGGGATCCAGAGCCTGAAGGTGTCAGCTGGTGGAAAGCTGCTTTCTTTTATATGCTTTGGAGAGGGTGTGTGCCCAGTTGGCATAATGTAATTGGTCAAATACATTTGGTAAACGCTTTAACTTGTACACAACTACACAGAGGATGGACATAATCCAACAACGACCACCAGGTCACCTGGAGAACACAAGAAACCTATAATGTATTCATTCCCAGTTTTTTTTTACAACACCATACTAAATGCAATTAAACACCAAGAATATTCTAATAGTGTAACACCTATAATTAATTTTGTATGTGGTGTTTCATCATGCAAACAGGCTTTAAATAATATGGCTTCAAAAAAACCACATCTTCACATTCTCAGAAAAACTTCCATTAAAGGACCGAAACAACCGCCTGGTTTCCTCTCCAATACAGTATTTGACACCAGAAGAAAGAAAGGAATATCTCCACACTGACCTGCTTCTCTGCTTCCCTCAAGTGGCCACAAAAAATAACAACAAGTACTTTTACATTTCAGCTTTGCAGCTTCAAACTACAAACATCTTTTCTTCTCAATAGATCACTTCTACATTGCGCTATGAACACGACACAGAAGCTGAGACATTTTGCTTAATCAGCAACACAATAAACAATATAATACAACACAAACAAGTACAACAAGTAGAGACGTGTTTGCATGTGCAAATTATGTACAGGTTAATACTGAGTCTATCTTTTCACTTCATTCCTGAGTCCAAGTGAGCATTTTAGACAAATTTGAAAAAAGTCCCTCATTGTATTCCTGAGAGATTGCCCTCTGCTCACAACAATGGGATCGATGTAAAGTTACAGTGACTTTGACCTTTGACCTTCAGTTTCTAATGAGTCCCTTTTTCTACCCATGTCAACTTTTGTTCCAAATTTGAAGACATTTTCTGAAGGTGTTCCTGAGATAATGTGTTCACAAGCTCTGGACAGACGTATAGGAGGTATGTGAAGTCCCATTGATCTTAACCTTTGACCTACGTCCACCAAAATCATATCAGTTCATCCTTTGACGCCAAGTAAACCTTTGTGCCAAATTTGAAGAAAATGTATTTCTTTTTGAGATATTGTTTTCACAAGAACGGGACGGATGGAAAACGTAATGCCTCCAGTGATGACTATCACTGTGAGGCTAGAACAATAAAATGAGAGGTAATATGTGTAATCAACAGTTGTTGAACTTTGTTGAACTCAGGAAGATTTACTGATTCTAAACATATTTTGATTGTGTCATTGTAGGGCTTATCAACATAATAAAAGAGACCTGAGCTATAACAGACGGGGAAATAGAAGTTATCACCTCCACTAAACCGAAACAAAACAAGACCCTCCTCTTTGAGCAGGCTCTCTTCTTTTTATAAAACAGTGAGCCAACATAACAGAGCTTTACTGCTATCTGAAAGCTTTATTGATCTTTTTAACAGTAAAGAACAGTGAATCATAAAGCTGGGCAATTATTTCCTTTGACTAACCACTGCAGTTACCTGTGTGATTGTCCAACATTTGTGAAAATGAAGGTTGGTGAAATAAGTTTTGCACAGACATATGAAGGTGTACATTTGTAGCTTTATTGTGGAGGCCTCGTGTGTTAACAGAGCATCAGGTGAACAGTGACCTGGCTGAGTCAGACAGAAGTAACTATCTCAGTTATTAGAACAGTCTATGCGGGTTGCACAAACAGAGGGCAAACTAACAGAACATAGCCAATCATTCCATTTCTGTTCAAAATAGTTGCTGTGAGCACAGTGCTCTGTTTGTCCACTGTTGTTTGGCTCTCCTGGACTCCAAAAGGTGAAGTCCACTGCAGATCCATCAGACCACATCCATGCGCCTTCTTTGTGGACGTCACTGAGTCCGATCCAGGTGTATCCCTGAGCAGGATCAAAGTTCTGGATCAGGAAATTGACAAAATTCTCTTCTTCCAGACTGTGGATCGACACCAGGTTAGTTCCCACTGACTGACAGTAGATCTCTGCATCAGCCCAGGACGTCTGTGAGGAAACGTACTTGTAGCAGCGGCCATTAAAGCTGTACCAGAACATGGGGCAGTTGTTGCGCTGCAGCCTCAGTGCATGTTCTTCTGGAGGAGACGCAGCACCCAGAGCCAGACCAAACAAGAAGAGGAACAGGATCATGTTTTCGTCAGGAGTCACACAGGCAGAGCTGATCTGCACTGCTTGGTGGGATCCAGAGCCTGAAGGTGTCAGCTGGTGGAAAGCTGCTTTTTTATATATGCTTTGGAGAGGGTGTGTGCCCAGTTGGCATAATGTAATTGGTCAAATACATTTGGTAAATGCTTTAACTTGTACACAACTACACAGAGGATGGATATAATCCAACAACGACCACCAGGTCACCTGGAGAACTCAAAACTACAATATATTTATTTGCAGTATAATGTGGTTTAAGTCTTTTTTTCTTTTACAACCTGCTCGTCTGCTGCACTCAAGTGCCCACAAAACATAACAACAAGTCGCCTACTTTTACATTGCAGCATTGTAGCTGTTTTTTCTGTCATAGAAATTAGACCTGATGTGGATGCATATGATATGATAAACCTACTGTGTATACAGAGTTACATTAGTCAGGCGTTGACCATTAGTGTTCAAGTAAACCTATTAGTGACTTGAAATTTAGAGCTATTTTCAGCATTTATTTTTGTTTAAAGAAGAAACTGGAAGCCTTTATGCTCCTTTAACTCACAGCACAGTGAGCATGTACATGTGTGTTTGCAAATATTATAATTCTCTTAAAAGCAAATGTTTATTTAACGAAATGAAGGGAGATTCTTATCATATATATCGTTCAGTATTCAGGTCATTTTTTTGCAAGAATCAAAACGACTGTTCAGCAACATGCTGTTAAAATGTTAAAAAGTTTTTGCCGAAAATGTTTTATTTTGACAGAAGATTTAATATTTCCCTGTCAGAATTGTATTCTTGCAGAAGGCTATGAGCTCTTGTTTTGTAAAATCAAACTATATAGACTTAAATTATGGGAGGGAGAATTCGGGACATGGCTCTGGACAACGTCTGCTGTATCATTTTCCATGCTTTCACCCAGGTTGATGATTGCAGCACCTGCTTCACACCATGTCTGTTCTGTGTGTCACTTCCCTCATTTCGCCTACGACCTCCACTGTTGTTTCATTGTCAGAAGCATGCTGGGTAAAAGACGCATCAGGATGACAGCAAAATGATGCGGGTTAGTAGCACCAGGAAAACATATCACTGCACCCGGGGTCTTAACAACCCCTGACCATATACCTCTCCTCCACATGCACACACAGCATAAGACAGGGAATGCTTATCGCTTCTGTCACAGTTCATGCCACATGGAATCAGCTGAGTTGAGACAGAGGCAGCTGTTCACACATTGCAAAATATCACCAATAACTCTTCAGCTTTAAGTCCACAGCCGGTCTTTCAAATTAAAATAGTCTCCTATATTCCCCACTGACTTCTTTAGCAAGTTTTTTCTTTCAGATTTTTCAGTTGTTGTTTATACATTATTTGCTCTATCTTTTCCAGTTTTATAAAAAAAAATACATGTATATAATAATCACTTTTCAACTTGATCAAAAGATTTAGTGTTGATCAGAACAGATCTAGAAGCAGGTGTGGTCAGTGGTCAGGTTTCTGTCCACTTAACTGCGAGTCGTCTCTCTTGTGTGTCACAGTTGCCAGATGCTGTAGGTTGAAACTGGGTTCATTTTACACCATGTCTGTCTTTTCTGTCATAGAAATTAGACTTGATGTGGATGCATGTGATGTGATAAACCTACTGTGTATACAGAGTTACATTAGTCAGGCGTTGACCATTAGTGTTCAAGTAAACCTATTAGTGACTTGAAATTTAGAGCTATTTTCAGCATTTATTTTTGTTTTAAGAAGAAACTGGAAGCCTTTATGCTCCTTTAACTCACAGCACAGTGAGCATGTACATGTGTGTTTGCAATTATTCTAATTCTCTTAAAAGCAAATGTTTATTTAACAAAATGAAGGGAGATTCTTTTCATATATTTCATTCAGCATTCATGAAAACAAAGGTTAGTGAAATTACTTTTGTAGAGACACAAGTGTATATTTAGATCTTTATTGAGGAAACTTCATGCCTGTTAACGGAGCATCAGGTGAACAGTGACCAGGTTGAATCAGACAGAGGTAACTATCTCAGTTGCTAAGGACAGTCTATGCAGGTTGCACAAACAGAGGGAAAATATCCATGACATTTGTCATCATTCCATTTCCTATCTGCATCAAGATGGAGGAGACGCAGCACCCAGAGCCAGACCAAACAAGAAGAGGAACAGGATCACGTTTTCGTCAGGAGTCACAGAGCTGATCTGCACTGCTTGGTGGGATCCAGAGCCTGAAGGTGTCAGCTGGTGGAAAGCTGCTTTCTTTTATATGCTTTGGAGAGGGTGTGTGCCCAGTTGGCATAATGTAATTGGTCAAATACATTTGGTAAACGCTTTAACTTGTACACAACTACACAGAGGATGGACATAATCCAACAACGACCACCAGGTCACCTGGAGAACACAAGAAACCTATAATGTATTCATTCCCAGTTTTTTTTTACAACACCATACTAAATGCAATTAAACACCAAGAATATTCTAATAGTGTAACACCTATAATTAATTTTGTATGTGGTGTTTCATCATGCAAACAGGCTTTAAATAATATGGCTTCAAAAAAACCACATCTTCACATTCTCAGAAAAACTTCCATTAAAGGACCGAAACAACCGCCTGGTTTCATCTCCAATACAGTATTTGACACCAGAAGAAAGAAAGGAATATCTCCACACTGACCTGCTTCTCTGCTGCCCTCAAGTGGCCACAAAAAATAACAACAAGTACTTTTACGATTCAGCTTTGCAGCTTCAAACTACAAACATCTTTTCTTCTCAATAGATCACTTCTACATTGCGCTATGAACACGACACAGAAGCTGAGACATTTTGCTTAATCAGCAACACAATAAACAATATAATACAACACAAACAAGTACAACAAGTAGAGACGTGTTTGCATGTGCAAATTATATACAGGTTAATACTGAGTCTATCTTTTCACTTCATTCCTGAGTCCAAGTGAACATTTTAGACAAATTTGAAAAAAGTCCCTCATGGTATTCCTGAGAGATTGTGCTCCGCTCACAACAATGGGATCGATGTAAAGTTACAGTGACTTTGACCTTTGACCTTCAGTTTCTAATGAGTCCCTCTTTCTGCCCAAGTCAACTTCTGTTCCAAATTTGAAGACATTTTCTGAAGGTGTTCCTGAGATAATGTGTTCACAAGCTCTGGACAGACGTATAGGAGGTATGTGAAGTCCCATTGATCTTAACCTTTGACCTACGTCCACCAAAATCATATCAGTTCACCCTTGACGCCAAGTAAACCTTTGTGCCGAATTTGAAGAAAATGTATTTCTTTTTGAGATATTGTTTTCACAAGAACGGGACGGACGGAAAACGTAATGCCTCCAGTGATGACTATCACTGTGAGGCTAGAACAATAAAATGAGAGGTAATATGTGTAATCAACAGTTGTTGAACTTTGTTGAACTCAGGAAGATTTACTGATTCTAAACATATTTTGATTGTGTCATTGTAGGGCTTATCAACATAATAAAAGAGACCTGAGCTATAACAGACGGGGAAATAGAAGTTATCACCTCCACTAAACCGAAACAAAACAAGACCCTCCTCTTTGAGCAGGCTCTCTTCTTTTTATAAAACAGTGAGCCAACATAACAGAGCTTTACTGCTATCTGAAAGCTTTATTGATCTTTTTAACAGTAAAGAACAGTGGGATCAAAAAGCTGGGCAATTATTTCCTTTGACTAACCACTGCAGTTACCTGTGTGATTGTCCAACATTTGTGAAAATGAAGGTTGGTGAAATAAGTTTTGCACAGACATATGAAGGTGTACATTTGTAGCTTTATTGTGGAGGCCTCGTGTGTTAACAGAGCATCAGGTGAACAGTGACCTGGCTGAGTCAGACAGAAGTAACTATCTCAGTTATTAGAACAGTCTATGCGGGTTGCACAAACAGAGGGCAAACTAACAGAACATAGGCAATCATTCCATTTCTGTTCAAAATAGTTGCTGTGAGCACAGTGCTCTGTTTGTCCACTGTTGTTTGGCTCTCCTGGACTCCAAAAGGTGAAGTCCACTGCAGAGCCATCAGACCACATCCATACGCCTTCTTTGTGGACGTCACTGAGTCCGATCCAGGTGTATCCCTGAGCAGGATCAAAGTTCTGGATCAGGAAATTGACAAAATTCTCTTCTTCCAGACTGTGGATCGACACCAGGTTAGTTCCCACTGACTGACAGTAGATCTCTGCATCAGCCCAGGACGTCTGTGAGGAAACGTACTTGTAGCAGCGGCCATTAAAGCTGTACCAGAACATGGGGCAGTTGTTGCGCTGCAGCCTCAGTGCATGTTCTTCTGGAGGAGACGCAGCACCCAGAGCCAGACCAAACAAGAAGAGGAACAGGATCATGTTTTCGTCAGGAGTCACACAGGCAGAGCTGATCTGCACTGCTTGGTGGGATCCAGAGCCTGAAGGTGTCAGCTGGTGGAAAGCTGCTTTTTTATATATGCTTTGGAGAGGGTGTGTGCCCAGTTGGCATAATGTAATTGGTCAAATACATTTGGTAAATGCTTTAACTTGTACACAACTACACAGAGGATGGATATAATCCAACAACGACCACCAGGTCACCTGGAGAACTCAAAACTACAATATATTTATTTGCAGTATAATGTGGTTTAAGTCTTTTTTTCTTTTACAACCTGCTCGTCTGCTGCACTCAAGTGCCCACAAAACATAACAACAAGTCGCCTACTTTTACATTGCAGCATTGTAGCTGTTTTTTCTGTCATAGAAATTAGACCTGATGTGGATGCATATGATATGATAAACCTACTGTGTATACAGAGTTACATTAGTCAGGCGTTGACCATTAGTGTTCAAGTAAACCTATTAGTGACTTGAAATTTAGAGCTATTTTCAGCATTTATTTTTGTTTTAAGAAGAAACTGGAAGCCTTTATGCTCCTTTAACTCACAGCACAGTGAGCATGTACATGTGTGTTTGCAAATATTATAATTCTCTTAAAAGCAAATGTTTATTTAACGAAATGAAGGGAGATTCTTATCATATGTATCGTTCAGTATTCAGGTCATTTTTTTGCAAGAATCAAAACGACTGTTCAGCAACATGCTGTTAAAATGTTAAAAAGTTTTTGCCGAAAATGTTTTATTTTGACAGAAGATTTAATATTTCCCTGTCAGAATTGTATTCTTGCAGAAGGCTATGAGCTCTTGTTTTGTAAAATCAAACTATATAGACTTAAATTATGGGAGGGAGAATTCGGGACATGGCTCTGGACAACGTCTGCTGTATCATTTTCCATGCTTTCACCCAGGTTGATGATTGCAGCACCTGCTTCACACCATGTCTGTTCTGTGTGTCACTTCCCTCATTTCGCCTACAACCTCCACTGTTGTTTCATTGTCAGAAGCATGCTGGGTAAAAGACGCATCAGGATGACAGCAAAATGATGCGGGTTAGTAGCACCAGGAAAACATATCACTGCACCCGGGGTCTTAACAACCCCTGACCATATACCTCTCCTCCACATGCACACACAGCATAAGACAGGGAATGCTTATCGCTTCTGTCACAGTTCATGCCACATGGAATCAGCTGAGTTGAGACAGAGGCAGCTGTTCACACATTGCAAAATATCACCAATAACTCTTCAGCTTTAAGTCCACAGCCGGTCTTTCAAATTAAAATAGTCTCCTATATTCCCCACTGACTTCTTTAGCAAGTTTTTTCTTTCAGATTTTTCAGTTGTTGTTTATACATTATTTGCTCTATCTTTTCCAGTTTTATAAAAAAAAATACATGTATATAATAATCACTTTTCAACTTGATCAAAAGATTTAGTGTTGATCAGAACAGATCTAGAAGCAGGTGTGGTCAGTGGTCAGGTTTCTGTCCACTTAACTGCGAGTCGTCTCTCTTGTGTGTCACAGTTGCCAGATGCTGTAGGTTGAAACTGGGTTCATTTTACACCATGTCTGTCTTTTCTGTCATAGAAATTAGACTTGATGTGGATGCATGTGATGTGATAAACCTACTGTGTATACAGAGTTACATTAGTCAGGCGTTGACCATTAGTGTTCAAGTAAACCTATTAGTGACTTGAAATTTAGAGCTATTTTCAGCATTTATTTTTGTTTTAAGAAGAAACTGGAAGCCTTTATGCTCCTTTAACTCACAGCACAGTGAGCATGTACATGTGTGTTTGCAATTATTCTAATTCTCTTAAAAGCAAATGTTTATTTAACAAAATGAAGGGAGATTCTTTTCATATATTTCATTCAGCATTCATGAAAACAAAGGTTAGTGAAATTACTTTTGTAGAGACACAAGTGTATATTTAGATCTTTATTGAGGAAACTTCATGCCTGTTAACGGAGCATCAGGTGAACAGTGACCAGGTTGAATCAGACAGAGGTAACTATCTCAGTTGCTAAGGACAGTCTATGCAGGTTGCACAAACAGAGGGAAAATATCCATGACATTTGTCATCATTCCATTTCCTATCTGCATCAAGATGGAGGAGACGCAGCACCCAGAGCCAGACCAAACAAGAAGAGGAACAGGATCACGTTTTCGTCAGGAGTCACAGAGCTGATCTGCACTGCTTGGTGGGATCCAGAGCCTGAAGGTGTCAGCTGGTGGAAAGCTGCTTTCTTTTATATGCTTTGGAGAGGGTGTGTGCCCAGTTGGCATAATGTAATTGGTCAAATACATTTGGTAAACGCTTTAACTTGTACACAACTACACAGAGGATGGACATAATCCAACAACGACCACCAGGTCACCTGGAGAACACAAGAAACCTATAATGTATTCATTCCCAGTTTTTTTTTACAACACCATACTAAATGCAATTAAACACCAAGAATATTCTAATAGTGTAACACCTATAATTAATTTTGTATGTGGTGTTTCATCATGCAAACAGGCTTTAAATAATATGGCTTCAAAAAAACCACATCTTCACATTCTCAGAAAAACTTCCATTAAAGGACCGAAACAACCGCCTGGTTTCATCTCCAATACAGTATTTGACACCAGAAGAAAGAAAGGAATATCTCCACACTGACCTGCTTCTCTGCTGCCCTCAAGTGGCCACAAAAAATAACAACAAGTACTTTTACGATTCAGCTTTGCAGCTTCAAACTACAAACATCTTTTCTTCTCAATAGATCACTTCTACATTGCGCTATGAACACGACACAGAAGCTGAGACATTTTGCTTAATCAGCAACACAATAAACAATATAATACAACACAAACAAGTACAACAAGTAGAGACGTGTTTGCATGTGCAAATTATATACAGGTTAATACTGAGTCTATCTTTTCACTTCATTCCTGAGTCCAAGTGAACATTTTAGACAAATTTGAAAAAAGTCCCTCATGGTATTCCTGAGAGATTGTGCTCCGCTCACAACAATGGGATCGATGTAAAGTTACAGTGACTTTGACCTTTGACCTTCAGTTTCTAATGAGTCCCTCTTTCTGCCCAAGTCAACTTCTGTTCCAAATTTGAAGACATTTTCTGAAGGTGTTCCTGAGATAATGTGTTCACAAGCTCTGGACAGACGTATAGGAGGTATGTGAAGTCCCATTGATCTTAACCTTTGACCTACGTCCACCAAAATCATGTCAGTTCACCCTTGACGCCAAGTAAACCTTTGTGCCGAATTTGAAGAAAATGTATTTCTTTTTGAGATATTGTTTTCACAAGAACGGGACGGACGGAAAACGTAATGCCTCCAGTGATGACTATCACTGTGAGGCTAGAACAATAAAATGAGAGGTAATATGTGTAATCAACAGTTGTTGAACTTTGTTGAAGTCAGGAAGATTTACTGATTCTAATCATATTTTGATTGTGTCATTGTAGGGCTTATCAACATAATAAAAGAGACCTGAGCTATAACAGACGGGGAAATAGAAGTTATCACCTCCACTAAACCGAAACAAAACAAGACCCTCCTCTTTGAGCAGCCTCTCTTCTTTTTATAAAACAGTGAGCCCACATAACAGAGCTTTCACTGTTATCTGAAAGCTTTCTTGATCTTTTTAACAGTAAAGAACAGTGAATCATAAAGTTGGGCAATTATTCCCTTCATCTAACCACTGCAGTTACCTGTGTGACTGTCCAACATTTGTGAAAATGAAGGTTGGTGAAATAAGTTTTGCACAGACATATGAAGGTGTACATTTGTAGCTTTATTGAGGAGGCCTCGTGTGTTAACAGAGCATCAGGTGAACAGTGACCTGGCTGAGTCAGACAGAGGTAACTATCTCAGTTACTAGATCAGCCTGTGCGGGTTTCACAAACAGAGGACAAAGTCATAGAACATGGGATATCGTTCCATTTCTGTTCAAGATAGTTGCTGTGAGCACAGTGCTCTACTCCCTTATAGTTGTCTGGCTGTCCTCGACTCCAAAAGGTGAAGTCCACTGCAGATCCATCAGACCACATCCATGTGCCTTCTTTGTGGACGTCACTGAGTCCGATCCAGGTGTATCCCTGAGCAGGATCAAAGTTCTGGATCAGGAAATTGACAAAATTATGTTCTTCCAGACTGTGGATCGACACCAGGTTAGTTCCCACTGACTGACAGTAGATCTCCGCATCAGCCCAGGACGTGCGTGTGGAAATGTACTTGTAGCAGCGGCCATTAAAGCTGTACCAGAACATGGGACAGCTGTTGCGCTGCAGCCTCAGTGCATGTTCTTCTGGAGGAGACGCAGCACCCAGAGCCAGACCAAACAAGAAGAGGAACAGGATCATGATGGTGTTTTAAGTCTGAGTATGACAAGGCGTTGATGTCTTACAGGAGCTTATCCGCACAGTTGGATGTTACTAAGAATTTGGCTGACACGTGACAGGCTGCTTTCTTTTATGTCCTTAAGAGAGGGTGTTGACACTGTCGGTGTGACATCACCTGTCATATAAAATAGTTATTATCTATGAGGAGTGTTTGACTAAAAATCAACCAGGACTCTGGTTGAACAAGGAACAAGGAAATGACCTATTTAATATTTATTAACAGCTGTTGAACTTTGGCATTTTCAGGAGAGCTTTACCTTTTTATCGTATCATTACTGTTTATTGATAACCAGAGCGAGTCTGAAAAGATTAAATAAAACAGTTTGATGTGAAATCCCATAAGGGTCATATTTTTGGAAAAGGTTTGCACACTAAAGTAACTTTTGATGTACTGAATATGAGAAAGTACCCTTTCTACATATATTGTATGTATTCATTCCCAGTTTTTTTTACAACAACATACTAAATACAATTACACACCAAGAATATTCTAATAGTGTAACACCTATAATTAATTTTGTATGTAGTGTTTCATCATGCAAACAGGCTTTAAACAATATGGCTTCAAAAAACCACATCTTCACATTCTCATAAAAACTTCCATTAAAGGACCGAAACAACCGCCTGGTTTCATCTCCAATACAGTATTTGACACCAGAAGAAAGAAAGGAATATCTCCACACTGACCTGCTTCTCTGCTGCCCTCAAGTGGCCACAAAAAATAACAACAAGTACTTTTACGTTTCAGCTTTGCAGCTTCAAACTACAAACATCTTTTCTTCTCAATAGATCACTTCTACATTGCGCTATGAACACGACACAGAAGCTGAGACATTTTGCTTAATCAGCAACACAATAAACAATATAATACAACACAAACAAGTACAACAAGTAGAGACGTGTTTGCATGTGCAAATTATGTACAGGTTAATACTGAGTCTATCTTTTCACTTCATTCCTGAGTCCAAGTGAACATTTTAGACAAATTTGAAAAAAGTCCCTCATGGTATTCCTGAGAGATTGCGCTCCGCTCACAACAATGGGATCGATGTAAAGTTACAGTGACTTTGACCTTTGACCTTCAGTTTCTAATGAGTCCCTCTTTCTGCCCATGTCAACTTCTGTTCCAAATTTGAAGACATTTTCTGAAGGTGTTCCTGAGATAATGTGTTCACAAGCTCTGGACAGACGTATAGGAGGTATGTGAAGTCCCATTGATCTTAACCTTTGACCTACGTCCACCAAAATCATATCAGTTCATCCTTTGATGCCAAGTAAACCTTTGTGCCAATTTGAAGAAAATGTATTTCTTTTTGAGATATTGTTTTCACAAGAACGGGACGGACGGAAAACGTAATGCCTCCAGTGATGACTATCACTGTGAGGCTAGAACAATAAAATGAGAGGTAATATGTGTAATCAACAGTTGTTGAACTTTGTTGAACTCAGGAAGATTTACTGATTCTAAACATATTTTGATTGTGTCATTGTAGGGCTTATCAACATAATAAAAGAGACCTGAGCTATAACAGACGGGGAAATAGAAGTTATCACCTCCACTAAACCGAAACAAAACAAGACCCTCCTCTTTGAGCAGGCTCTCTTCTTTTTATAAAACAGTGAGCCCACATAACAGAGCTTTACTGCTATCTGAAAGCTTTCTTGATCTTTTTAACAGTAAAGAACAGTGGGATCATAAAGCTGGGCAATTATTCCCTTTGACTAACCACTGCAGTTACCTGTGTGACTGTCCAACATTTGTGAAAATGAAGGTTGGTGAAATAAGTTTTGCACAGACATATGAAGGTGTACATTTGTAGCTTTATTGTGGAGGCCTCGTGTGTTAACAGAGCATCAGGTGAACAGTGACCTGGCTGAGTCAGACAGAAGTAACTATCTCAGTTACTAGAACAGTCTATGCGGGTTGCACAAACAGAGGACAAAGTCTGAGAACATGGGAGATCATTCCATTTCTGTTCAATAAAGTTGCTGTGAGCACAGTGCTCTGTTTCAATACCGTTGTTTGGCTCTCCTGGACTCCAAAAGGTGAAGTTCACTGCAAATCCATCAGACCACATCCATGCACCTTCTTTGTGGATGTCACTGAGTCCGATCCAGCTGTATCCCTGAGCAGGATCAAAGTTCTGGATCAGGAAATTGACAAAATTATGTTCTTCCAGACTGTGGATCGACACCAGGTTAGTTCCCACTGACTGACAGTAGATCTCCGCATCAGCCCAGGACGTGTGTGTGGAAATGTACTTGTAGCAGCGGCCATTAAAGCTGTACCAGAACATGGGACAGCTGTTGCGCTGCAGCCTCAGTGCATGTTCTTCTGGAGGAGACGCAGCACCCAGAGCCAGACCAAACAAGAAGAGGAACAGGATCATGATGGTGTTTTAAGTCTGAGTATGACAAGGCGTTGATGTCTTACAGGAGCTTATCCGTACAGTTGGATGTTACTAAGAATTTGGCTGACACGTGACAGGCTGCTTTCTTTTATGTCCTTAAGAGAGGGTGTTGACACTGTCGGTGTGACATCAGCTGTCATATCAAATAGTTATTATCTATGAGGAGTGTTTGACTAAAAATCAACCAGGACTCTGGTTGAACAAAGAACAAGGAAATTACCTATTTAAAGTTGTTAACAGCTGTTGAACTTTGGCATTTTCAGGAGAGCTTTACCTTTTTATCGTATCATTACTGTTTATCGATAACCAGAGCGAGTCTGAAAAGATTAAATAAAACAGTTTGATGTGATATCCCATAGGGATCATATTTTTGGAAAAGGTTCGCACGCTAAAGTAACTTTTGATGTACTGAATTTGAGAAAGTACCCTTTTTACATATATTGTATGTATTCATTCCCAGTTTTTTTTACAACAACATACTAAATACAATTACACACCAAGAATATTCTAATAGTGTAACACCTATAATTAATTTTGTATGTAGTGTTTCATCATGCAAACAGGCTTTAAACAATATGGCTTCAAAAAACCACATCTTCACATTCTCATAAAAACTTCCATTAAAGGACCGAAACAACCGCCTGGTTTCATCTCCAATACAGTATTTGACACCAGAAGAAAGAAAGGAATATCTCCACACTGACCTGCTTCTCTGCTGCCCTCAAGTGGCCACAAAAAATAACAACAAGTACTTTTACGTTTCAGCTTTGCAGCTTCAAACTACAAACATCTTTTCTTCTCAATAGATCACTTCTACATTGCGCTATGAACACGACACAGAAGCTGAGACATTTTGCTTAATCAGCAACACAATAAACAATATAATACAACACAAACAAGTACAACAAGTAGAGACGTGTTTGCATGTGCAAATTATGTACAGGTTAATACTGAGTCTATCTTTTCACTTCATTCCTGAGTCCAAGTGAACATTTTAGACAAATTTGAAAAAAGTCCCTCATGGTATTCCTGAGAGATTGCGCTCCGCTCACAACAATGGGATCGATGTAAAGTTACAGTGACTTTGACCTTTGACCTTCAGTTTCTAATGAGTCCCTCTTTCTGCCCAAGTCAACTTCTGTTCCAAATTTGAAGACATTTTCTGAAGGTGTTCCTGAGATAATGTGTTCACAAGTTCTGGACAGACGTATAGGAGGTATGTGAAAGTATACGTATGTGAAAATGTATTTCTTTTTGAGATATTGTTTTCACAAGAACGGGACGGACGGAAAACGTAATGCCTCCAGTGATGACTATCACTGTGAGGCTAGAACAATAAAATGAGAGGTAATATGTGTAATCAACAGTTGTTGAACTTTGTTGAACTCAGGAAGATTTACTGATTCTAAACATATTTTGATTGTGTCATTGTAGGGCTTATCAACATAATAAAAGAGACCTGAGCTATAACAGACGGGGAAATAGAAGTTATCACCTCCACTAAACCGAAACAAAACAAGACCCTCCTCTTTGAGCAGCCTCTCTTCTTTTTATAAAACAGTGAGCCCACATAACAGAGCTTTACTGCTATCTGAAAGCTTTCTTGATCTTTTTAACAGTAAAGAACAGTGGGATCATAAAGTTGGGCAATTATTCCCTTCATCTAACCACTGCAGTTACCTGTGTGACTGTCCAACATTTGTGAAAATGAAGGTTGGTGAAATAACTTTTGCACAGACATATGAAGGTGTACATTTGTAGCTTTATTGAGGAGGCCTCGTGTGTTAACAGAGCATCAGGTGAACAGTGACCTGGCTGAGTCAGACAGAGGTAACTATCTCAGTTACTAGAACAGCCTGTGCGGGTTTCACAAACAGAGGGAAAAGTCTGAGAACATGGGAGATCATTCCATTTCAGTTCAATATAGTTGCTGTGAGCACAGTGCTCTACTCCCTTATAGTTGTCTGGCTGTCTTGGACTCCAAAAGGTGACATTCACTGCAGATCCATCAGACCACATCCATGCGCCTTCTTTGTGGACGTCACTGAGTCCGATCCAGGTGTATCCCTGAGCAGGATCAAAGTTCTGGATCAGGAAATTGACAAAATTATGTTCTTCCAGACTGTGGATCGACACCAGGTTAGTTCCCACTGACTGACAGTAGATCTCCGCATCAGCCCAGGACGTGCGTGTGGAAATGTACTTGTAGCAGCGGCCATTAAAGCTGTACCAGAACATGGGACAGCTGTTGCGCTGCAGCCTGAGTGCATGTTCTTCTGGAGGAGACGCAGCACCCAGAGCCAGACCAAACAAGAAGAGGAACAGGATCATGATGGTGTTTTAAGTCTGAGTATGACAAGGCGTTGATGTCTTACAGGAGCTTATCCGTACAGTTGGATGTTACTAAGAATTTGGCTGACACGTGACAGGCTGCTTTCTTTTATGTCCTTAAGAGAGGGTGTTGACACTGTCGGTGTGACATCACCTGTCATATAAAATAGTTATTATCTATGAGGAGTGTTTGACTAAAAATCAACCAGGACTCTGGTTGAACAAGGAACAAGGAAATGACCTATTTAATATTTATTAACAGCTGTTGAACTTTGGCATTTTCAGGAGAGCTTTACCTTTTTATCGTATCATTACTGTTTATTGATAACCAGAGCGAGTCTGAAAAGATTAAATAAAACAGTTTGATGTGAAATCCCATAAGGGTCATATTTTTGGAAAAGGTTTGCACACTAAAGTAACTTTTGATGTACTGAATATGAGAAAGTACCCTTTTTACATATATTTTTTACTAATGTAACTTTCATAAACATTTCTTCTAAAGCTACATCTGTATTTTACTATGGTTCAGTGAGGAAAAAAAATTATATTTTGATATTAATCAAAAGTTTTGGAAATATTTCCTTTGACACAGCAATACTTTTTTTTTTTTTATATATATGCGCGTCCAATATTCATGAAAGTTCATGAAAAGACTTGCTGATTTTTGGGTCTTTGTCATGCAAGCTTAATTCATCACTACAGAGTAACACCTGTTAAGTCAATGAGTTGAATCAGACATTATGTACGAGAGCACAGATGCTCGCTCTATTTTAGCTCGGCAGAAAAGATGTACTTTTTATGTTCATACCTGGTCAAGTGTTTCGGGGCCTCAGTTGTGTTTCAACCATCGCGGTGAGAACACGAAAGCCACTGGATCAGTACATGTCTAATAAACAAGGTTCCCACTGGTCAAGGAACTTCAGGGAAGTTGAAAACATCTTTTCCAGACAGGAAAAGTCAGGGAATTTGATCATTTTTTTGGAGCCATGTCATGGAACATCAGGGAATGTTGTTTGCGTGTTTAAATTTCAGTTGCCGGCAAAAGTCAGTAGTTTTGTTGTGAAAGTAATGTGAGCGCCAGATGGCTCGTTGATAGTTCACGGCCGTTGCAGACCAACTTTAACATATCAATGAACCAACACTACTGTAACTATAAAGATTGACAACAGGCCATGAAAATATAATGATTGAATCCAGCAGTTTTGCTGGGGTTTAATCATGTGCGATCAAAATAATACAGTAGGTATAAGCAGTGAAACGTTTTATACTGAAACGCCTGTGAGCTTGCAAATTGATGGAAATAGAATAATGCGGTTGTTACTTGTCTGCTCAGTACAACGGCAACTTTTTTTTTTTTTTTTTTTTATAGGTTATGGAATTATAGATTATGTCATTTCATTTTTTTTAGTCAGTGATTGTCAGGAAAAAGTGGGAACCCTGAATAAAAGACAGAGCCAGTGTTAGTAAAGGTAATAGCAGCCAACAAAACCAAACAAACATCCAACAATGCGGGATGATGTGAAAACCATTATGCTGCTCTGACTCTGGACGGTTTGCTTTGACTCACGGAGGAGGAGGATTGTAAAAATGGAGTTTTGTGTACATAAATAACTTGATCTCTGCAGGACACGGGGATGATACCGTGTTGTAGCTTCACGTCCTGCCCATCTGAAGGAGTCACAGCACCCAGAGCCAGACAAGAGACCGTCAAAAATCCCCCTTTCTATCGTATCCTTCGGAGAGCGTGTCCGCATTGACTGTGGTATCATTGGCAACGCAACATTTACACAGTCAGTCTCAACCTCAGCCAACAAAAACACCATCAGCTCAGCTGGAGATGTCACATAAAACCTATAATTTATTCATTTTCAGTAAAATCTTGACATAGTAAAACGCAGCTTTAGAAAAGACATGTGACTTTAGCTGTCTGAAGGTTGAGGGAACACGAGGGGAGACGTATTGCTTCGTGGCTGACTTTTTTTTTTTTTTTTTTTTTTTTTTCATTTACAACATATAAATAATAACAGCATACCAAACATGGGCATATATTTACACATCAACAATATTACAATGGTACAAAGCCTTCAACGTGTCCTCTCTTGCATTGTGAACATAGTTGTTGTTTTTTTTGTTTCATCATGCAAACAGGTTTTAAACAACATTGCTTTAAAAAAAAAAAACTTTACACACTAATGACGATGGCCAATAAAACACCCAATGCAGCCTGCTGTTGGTTTCCTGTCCTTTACAGCGTCGGACACCAGAGGACAGAGAGGATTATCGTCACACTGACATGCTCTTCTGCTGCCCTCGAGTGGCCACAAAGTATAACAACAAGTACTTTTACATTCCAGCGTTGCAGCTTCAAACCACAAACATCTTTTCTTCTCGAGTGTGCACTTCTACGCTGTTGAATCTCTGAACATGGCACAAAAACGGAGACATTTTGTCACCTAGGAAACACATTATTAAACGATATATTACAATAAATAACTAATATAACAATTACTCTGCTCTTTGAACGCAATGAGCAGTGGTGTGTGTGTGTGTGTGTGTGTGTGTGTGTGTGTGTGTGTGTGTGTGTGTGTGTGTGTGTGTGTGTGCGTGTGCGCGCGCATGTTCAGGTTAATAGTAAAAATGACCCCCACAAGGCCTTTGTATGACACTGAATATGAACAGATCCTGGCTCTGATATATCAGCTCTACAGCAGTCAAATAATCACTGTCTTGGTTTCACAAAAAGCATCTTTAAAATGAGATTCTGAAAAGAACAAATAATTGAATTCACAAAACAATAAAGCACATTTTTGCCTCGGTGTCACTTGTTTTGACCAGTAGGAAATGATCATTTTTTTAATGTTAACAAAAACTTGAGGTAAAAACAGTTGAAGCATCAGTTTGATGACTGTAGGACTCTTGTGCCACTTGTGTTTCCGCTACAGTGATGTAGACTTTTAAACCAAATGCTACCAAAAGGTAGCTAAGCATTTCGCATTGACCCATAACCGTGTCAAGAATCCACAGCTGCTGCTGTTCAGCAAAGGTGTTGTCATAGTTTTTGTTTTCTCAAGCAATAATTATTGGACCATAAATACTTGGGAGTCTTGTGTATGTTCAGATTTTACAACCGCATACATTTTTTTTTTCTAGTTGAATGGCTCAAATAAGCTTTGAAATCGATTCGTGACCAAAGTAGTGTCTGCAAAGCGTTCAGTGACGACGCAGCGGCAGGAAGTGACGACAAAACGGGGCGGAGACTTCCAAAGAGGTTTTTCAATGCTCAGCGAGGAGCTGCTCTTAACACAACATGCACTGTATGTTTAAAGTGACTCTTCAGCTTGACGCCTTTGAATCTTTCTCTCGCGGTGACTCTTTTGGCACCGAAGCGGTTTGGAAAGTTTATCTCTTGTCCGTTTGATTCATTACGATCAGCAGGAGAAAGCAGCTCTTTGCTCCGGAAGGCTGAAGTGTTGAAATGATGACGACGAGCACGTGTGGCAACATTTCTACTGTATTGCACTTTCCCCTCCCTCCATACCTTTTTAACTATACAAACATAGCAACGCATGCGTTGCCATTCACCATTTAGGAATCTATCACCTTTGGATGTTTCCTCCCACTCAGCGGAAATGTACCACTGAAGTGACTGGCTAGACACGAACAGATACAAAAACAAAGACATTAAGATCGCACGTAAAGGCTGCCCCTGATTCTTGTCTTAATGTGTATGTATCATCATCACTACCATAATTCCTAACGGACTCTCCCTTCATCTCATGCTGCGTTTCTTTCCCGGTGACCAGAGAGTGAGCAGAAGTGATACTTTTATTGTCAAGACAGACCGATCCTTCACTGATTTGAGTAACAAACAGATGCTTTTCACATCTTATGGCTGTGACCACAAAGAAGATGTTACCACATTTTGAGAACTGGATTGAATTGGTTAAAGTGACATAATTTATGGACTGTTTTCTTCTAAAGGAGAAACTACTGTACGTGTCTTTCTGTGTTGGTTCTCAGTTTACATGAGAGCACTTCAGAAGGACGTGGTTCTTTCAGTCAATACGAATGAATCATTCATGTCAAAATCTCCTCACGAACATGATTTTGTTGAATAAAGCTGTTACTTCAAGTTCTGTGGCTGCAGTACTTATCGGTGTTAACGCAATTAACCTCAAGGATTAAAAAGTAAGAAAGAAAGAAAGACAAATAGCTCTGTGCTGTGTTTCCATAGCAACCCGACACGGGATACAATCAAGACACCCTGAACTCAGTCATTATAATGTCAGAAAGCATCTCTGCGAGGAGTCAGATCGGCTTTATGTGATCAAGGGCTAAGACGTCATACCAGGGCTCATTCAAAGAAATTCTGTGACAAGAAGACACTGATTCCTAAACAAACCAAGAGCTCTACAGTACGTCTGTGCTGCAAGACTCAACATGATATTTGGCACAGAAAAAAAATGTATAGGTCCATATTATATACAATTTAGATTTATCTGTATCTATTCACACAAAAACATCATAGAGAAGAATGTATGAGGAGTGTTTGGCTAAAAGTCAACCAGGATTTTAAAATGAAAAGGACACCCACGGACTGTTCGTTACTCGTCCACAGTTTTGTAAACTCTGGCATGTTCAGGAGAGCTTTAGGGTTTCACATGTTACAGTCAGTCAGTGAAACCCGCTCGCAACGCTTCCTTCACGAGCTCGGTCACTCACTGAGGCGGTTTACTTTTAGCTGAAAGAGAACGTCTCCGAGTGAACTGGTGAAGCAGGATAACACAGTCACCAAAACAAGCTCCACATCATAAATAAATATAACATGTATCCTGGATATTCATGTTTCACTTGGCAAATATGTACCAAATCATATTAGACCACGGTGCAGATTGCTCCTCCTCTACAGATGTTTTTGTGTTTGTAACTGAAATGATGACGAGGCTATCAAGTCCTTGTTGACCTTCCGGCGCTGTCGCTGTAACGAGACTCTGACAGAAAAATAAAGGAACATTCCACCCGTTGAACAGGCTCATAAATAACCAAAGACTGATCACAAGAACGAAACAAGGGCATACTCAGTCCAATAGCTACTGTACAAACTAATTACAGCCTCCTCTACCCTCGGCCTCAGTTTGGCAAATCTCCGTCTTGCTGCAGATTCCGTTCCTGTAGAAAGTTCACAGAGCGGGTACAGAGTTCATAAATCCTTTATAAGCACGTTTTCAGTGTAAGAAAGTCTTTGAAGAAGAGGCAGAGTGCAGCTGCGTCTCCATGGGTTTTGTCAGACCTTAATGTCCATTTGGCACCGACGCTGGCGTGCGTTGCAGTGTATGTGCGAGTGTGAGACATTTTGCTGTCCAAAGCGTCCTGCATGTCACACGGTGCAGGCATTTCCACTTTGCTGTGTCCGGTGTGTTTGTGTGTGTGTGTGTGTGTGTGTGTGTGTGTGTGTGTGTGTGTGTGTGCGCGTGCGCGCGCGTTTAAGCGCGTGGCTCCAGTTTGTGCGACAGTTCAAAGAGCGTCTGTTGATTGTCGATGATTTGCAGGCAGTGAACGCTCGCCCTCACCTCCGCACTGTCGACCCCAATCACCTCGTTGCCTGACAGACGGACACAGAAACGCGTGCGTTAGTCAAACAGTTTCCCTGATGGACTCGATAACACCCACATTCACGCAACTTTTTATACAAAAAGACTGTATTATGGCGGTATAAAGAAAATAAAAGACTGTCTGGAAATGGTTGCTTAGAAACTGTGAGAGAAAAGTGAGCCAGAGGTCCAGGTGCTCAAGGTACCGGTGCAGTACACTAACTAAACTGCAGATGGCGGTAGATTCCTAACAATGACCAAACATCAACAGTCATCAAGAGGTGAGACAATAAACCTAAGGAGCCCCTGTAACCGAGCCTGTCCTACAATTTGAGTTGTTAGGATCCTTTGCACCAAATTAATTCACTCAGGAAGGAGAAGACTCACCTAGCTGGTCGCTTTGGCAGTGGCGAATCAGTCTCACCGTGTCAGCGATCATATGCTGTAGGTTTAGGAGAAGACATGTTGCATCAGTGCAGTAATAATTTGTCAGGACTCTATTCAGCATTGCTAACTGAACTTCTGCCGTCACTAACCAAGCTTTCACCTTCTCCTTTTGAGAGCCCAATAAATACAAATGTGCATCAGTTTAACTTTCAGTAAAAGTGGATTGAGGTGAAAGACGCCAGTCAAAAAGAAAACATAGCAACATAGAACTTGGTCACAGGATATTTTTATATGTATATTTATATATATATATATATTTGCTATATAATTAAAGGTTTCAATTAATCAATGAGTCAACTCAAAGGGAAATCTATAACAAACAGCACTCTGGCTCTTCATTGGTCGCTGCCTGCAAATGAATATTCCCCATTCTAAAATGAACTCTGCTCTTTTTAATGACCAGAACGGAGTAGTTTCGCAGTAATATGCTGCATTTCACACCAAAGAGAACACAACTGAAAACAAACTATACACTTCAAGATATAAGAGAA
The DNA here is from genome assembly GCF_022577435.1 of Embiotoca jacksoni. Lineage (NCBI taxonomy): Eukaryota > Metazoa > Chordata > Actinopteri > Embiotocidae > Embiotoca > Embiotoca jacksoni. Next base: position 7,035,365 of record NW_027185425.1, read on the forward strand.
ATTCACATATCATGACCTTGATAGCATGAATACCACATGTCTTCATCACCCTACATTTAAAAAAACCAAGAGAACCAGACAAAAAAAAAAAAATCCTAAAAATGTCATATTAATATAGATTAAGGCATAAACTCAAACTCAGAAGGACACTGCAGAACTGATTCGACTCACCAGCTTCTCAAAGTTGACCAAGTTGTCATGGAAGGTCTTATTTCCCTCGTGGATAAAAGTGATATCTAATAGAAGTAGACAGAAATATTCGAGTTTCATTCACTTTTATATATATATATATATATAGGTGTGTGTTTGTGGGTGTGTGTGTAGGGTTTAGAGACGATACCTTTAAGGAGAAGAGGCATGAAAGGGATCTTGGGAGGTTTCATCCGCTTGAAGGCTTCTCTATAGGCTTTGTGGTTCAGAGATGGATCCTGGAGGGAGACAGAGAAGCAGTGAAAATAGAGTAAGAGACACGGACTGGAGGAGGAGACATTTAAAGATTCGATGGTGAAAATCTCACCGTGATGAGCTCTAACTCTGAAAACAGCTTCTTGAACTTTCCTGGACATTTCTGCGAAGGAGGTGTTTGGTCAGAATATGAAGCGAAATACAAAGCATGCGTTTCAATGCACTCAATGCGACAAGACGCACACTTACCTCCCACGTCTGGTTGAGTCGGCTGACAGCAGCTGTGTTGAGACCCATGATGATGGCAAATGCAGAGTTCAGATTTCTTTGGGCTTTACAGCTACGTGCATCACACACACACACACACACACACACACACACACACACACACACACACACACACACACACACACACACACACACACACACACAAAGTGATTAATAAAAAAGAAACGGTGATCAAATCCTCGTGTATTTGTGTCTATGTCACAGTGTGTGCTCTTACTGAGCCGCGATCTTGATGAACTTCTTGAGCAGCTGCACTCTCTTGTTGAGCGAGACGCACATGAGCACCTCGGACATGACCCACTGCTGCACCTCGTTGCAGCGCTGGAGGAGGACTGAGAGCGCTGCTGTCTGGCCGCTGCACGGAGCTCGACTGAAGGTGTAGTACACCAGCTCCTGCTGCATGTGGACGGAGGGAAGAGGGTGAGACACATCAAGCTTTTACGACAAATGCATCCCGAAATATGTACTCCTTCTAAGATCGAAGGTGTAGCGCACCATCATTTTATTATTACTGGTATTATTGTTGCTTGATTTTTTTTTTTTTCAGAGTTTAAAACCAAAATAAAATCACTTCGCAAACGTCATTACAAACAGAGAGAAGCAGCTGATGCTCACATCGGACAATGAATATTGAACGCAAAACATTGCCTAGATTTCCTGAAAATACAACAAGATTCACATAAGAAGGAATCTATGTCCTCTTCATCTGTGCAATGCTTCACCATTCTTACAAGAAATATTCAGCTCTTCCTGAAAGCCGCTCGGCTGCAAGCTCAGCTGTTCGCCTGATCCGGCGAGTCTGGTAGAGCATTTGCATCTTTAATGCTTATGTTCCAGCAATCTCTGTCCTGACTATGAATTTATTATAAACCACGTGCACACCCCACATGAAATATAGTTGCGTGTTTGGAGAAGATACCTCGTGGATGGACTTGAAGAGGCTCCAGTCCAGGTGTGTGAGAGTAGCAGCCACATCCCAGGTGTTGATGCCCAAGAGTCGGACCGTTCTCTTGCTGAGCTCAGCGCTGTCCGTTAAAGGAGGCTGCGCACACAAACGCACACAAGAAAGTTAAAATAGTGCCATAGAAAGACAATGTATACAACAAAAATACAGTACATACACAGTTACCTCTATCTACAGCAATGGGGTTATCTCTAAATAAGCCAAGCAATAGCTCACTCCACCATAAACCAAAAGAGAATAAGGCTCGTGAGGGATTCAAACACAATACGTCCTTCAGAAAGATTCAAGGGTCATTAGATCAAGTGCTTCCTGCCGACATACAAGCAGGACTGAAAGCTGGCAGGAGAGCTGTGATTGTTAAAATGCATTCAGATACAGGTCACTCACTACATTAGGTACAATTCCACATTTCTGAGTGTGACAATAGACGTTAACGCAGCAGACAAAGTAGCCCTAAACAAACCTGAACCTTCAACCCTACTAGTCTACACCTGGACAGTTGATGTTTAAAAACGGTCTGACATGAAGGATTTACCGGTTTGTTATCCAACAAGGTTGCTAAATATTTCAAATCCAGAAAGAAACTAGAATCTTTAAAACGGCAGCTTCTAAAATGACCAATTTTGCAAAGCTTTTTAAGGATTCACAGCTGAAGCTGAAAATATGCCATTGCAGAGCAACACCTTCACTGATACAGCACTTTCTAGTCCGGTTGTCACGGTTGGGCAACAACAAACTAACTGTGACTCACTTTTCTCTCCTGTTGAGTCAGAGTTAATAACAATCACCTGGCCTGAGTCTCTGCAGCTAGCTTATGATGCATGACTCATTGTTACACTGTGACAATGTGTCAGTTGGGGAATTAGAATATTCACTTTCATGCTTGATTTACCCACAAGACGATACGGAGGCTGCCAACAATGACAGAGGCAGCAAGTGCCTAAATAATCAACTTTTAAGAGATTGCGGTCTGCTTTGGACCCGCGAGCTCCATCTTTTGCTTCTACCGGTGCTTATAAAAAAAAAAAAAAAAAAAAAAAAAAAAATCAGGGTGTCACAGAGTGAGAGCCATTTTACGTACCAAGATCTCAGTGAGATCCCTGCGACAGGCCACAAGCTTTCCCTGCGGGGTCAGAGACTCTGAGTACACGCAGTCACTGGGCTGTAACACCCTCCGCTCTGCAGGGATAAAGAAACACCGAAAAAAAAGGAGGGAGAAGGACACGGAGATCATGATGTTGATGAAAAGTGAGAGTCAAAAGAGTAGAATGGTGATTCTTAACCAGGGGGACTTTTTGCAGGTTTGAGAAGTGGCTCAACAAAACGTGTACATCTGAAGTTACTAGAAAAAGTAGGTAGATAAGCATGCCGAGAAGTCTAAACAGTCATAGGTACATAGTTAAACGTTGCTTATAGTGATGCGTTGACTCGGGTACTGTGTACGCATTTCCCCTCGTGGTCGTGTGCGTACCTCCGGTGTGCGACACCACGGCGAGCAACATGTCTTCTTCCGCTCGGTCCATCTTCAGACCGACAATCCGCAGCAGCTCGTGAGCCTCCAGCGACGGGTGCGTGTGGACACTTAGGTAGGAGTCGGCACTCACGTACACGCAACAAATAACTGAAACGAGTTCATTTTTGTCAAGTACTCAAGCAGACAAAAACACTGTATTTAAAAGAAATGTGCAACCCGAAATGAAAATACACGGGACTGGTATTACGCGTGAATGTGTACAGTTGTGGGCAGCGTGTTCACAGGCGTGTGTGTGTGTTTGTGTCTGTCACTCACCCTCTCTGGTCTCGGTCTGCGGACTGCGGAGCTGCAAGCAGTTTTCCTTCAAACTCAGCTGCTGATACATTTGTTTGCTCTGATGGAGAGAGCACAACACGATTTGAAATACTTTACTTACACTGGACTAGATATTGTTAAGCAATGATTGCATCTGAATCAACGCCTACACTGCTCTATGAAATGGAAGTCTATTATTTAACAGTGTGAACATAGCTTCTTGTTTGATTACACGTAATTAAGGCCCATATTCGGGGGACTTCTACCACTTGACATGATCATTTCTCAATGCTACATCTAAAATGTTTGACAAATAAAAATGGCAGATTTTTAAATATAGTTTTAGCTTAACCACAAACCCATTTCTCTGTCTTACCTTTTGGTTTGGAGGACAGTCATCCACCGTGCTGCAAGAAAGAGACACACACAGCAGTGAGGTGGCATGCAGGTAAGCAAAATATAAACAAAACAGCACAGTGACAGGCAGACACCCATGTTTGCACGCCATCTCATGGCAGTCACATTTTACAGTGCAGAGACAAACACACTTACTGTCTGCGACGCAGAAGTTTTTGAAACTCCTTAAGGTCTTTCTCCAGTGTGGGGAACTCGTACAGATCTTCTAAAACACACCTGTACAAGGTCTGATCGACAGAGACAGAGAGGATGATTAATGGCTCATGATCGATGGTAAAACTTATGTTTGGCCCATCACAGAGTGGGACCTGGTAGTAGAAATAGCACTTCACTCCTGCTAACCTCACTTTGTTGCATGGCAGGCATGAGACCAAGGCTAAGCTTACAGTGTCAGCAGCACATACACAGGTGTACAAAGACCGACCTCAATACAGCTTGTAACCACCGGGCTGTGCCTCACTGACTGCATATTAAGCCCGGTCACTTACTGCTCGCCACAGTAATCTACGTACAGCTGTTAGGGTAGAAAACAAAAACTAGCCAATACATACCAGAAATACATACTAATTATTTCGACTGGTAAAAAAAAAAAAATGCACAAAAACATTGACACACAGTAGGCTATGTCTTTACTTATAGCTATTAGAATATTTGCAGATCAACTATTTGATTAATCAACTCAGAGTTGCCGCTCGACACATTCTAAATGCAACTGTTGCTACTTTCTATTTACATTGTTGCACTTTATAGCGACATAACAAGGAAGACCGGAGAAACAGGTAACAGTACATGAACATTGCATTCTATGCAGCTCATTACTAAGCACCAGTTAGTGTAAATTACATTTAAAAAAAAAAAACATCAGACAAACTATGTACCTTGTGGTTAAATGGGTGACTAGGTACGCTCCCGTACTGTCTGAGTGTGGCAGAGAATTATTAGCAGGCAAGAAAATACCAGCAGCAGTAACACTATGAACTTGCAGGGATCCGCATGCATGCACACACAGACACACACACACACACACACACACACACACAGACAGACACACACACACACACACACACACACGCACACGCACACGCACACACACACACACACACATAGACACAGACACACACACACACACACACATAGACACAGACACACACACATAGACACAGACAGACACAAACACAGACAGACACAAACACGCACACGCATCCTTATCGCTGTCATTGACCCACGGTCGCCTCCAATCCCAATTCCCCTCGCGCTCCTCTGTTACTAGGCAACTATCACCTGGGTTACATACTCCGTATGAGATTATACCCATGCCAACCCTACCACTTTGGTTTCCATGGCAACCCGGCACCGAGCAATGGAGCTGTCAGGTTACGGCGGGACAAGTGATTGGTGAGTGTGTGCGCACTTGCGATTGTGTTGAGTGTGAGTGTGTGAGTGTGTGAGCGTGTGAGTGTGAGCGTGTGTGTGTGTGTGTGTGTGTGTATGTGTGTATGTGTGTATGTGTGTGTGTGTGTGTGTGTGTGTGTGTGTGTGTGTGTGTGTGTGTGTGTGATTGTGTGCATTTGTCTGTTTCTCTTTTGGTGTCACAGTTGTCAGAGGCATCCCAATCTGATTCAGTCTGCCATGTGAAAATGGCAGGAACATAGCGAACACAAACAACATTTGCAGTGGAAAAATGTGACAGTTATGTGACACTTAGAATCTGTATGCGTGTTTTCAATCACCACCATGTCCTGTGTAAAATAAGTGATAGAATAATTCAACTTCTGCTTACTTATTTGCATCTTTTTAAATACAGAATAATTCTCTTGGTTATTTCGAATTATTCTCTGAAAGAAAATACACATCTTATGATTACACCCCCTCATTCTTCACAACACACCATGAAAGTGACTGAATTTTCTTTGTTTCTTTGTCAGAAGGATGAGAAAAAAAAACATCAGCAGTTTCCCTGTGGGAGAAAGCTGAAACACCGTTCAGTTTAACATTAGAGGCAGCTAATGGGAAGCTCAGAGAAGACACACACACACACACACACACACACACACACACACACACACACACACACACACACACACACACACACACACACACACTTTTCAGCTCCCTGTCTCTTGCTACAAAATGCTTGATGTCTTGTCATGCAGAACTTAAGTAAGGACAACCCCAACAAGAGAGAGACAAATGAAGATGAATAGGTCCTCTGATGTTTTTCAGTGATCCATGTGAAAGGACACCAGAGGATCAAACTCATTAAACCAGTAATTGAAATACGTGACAGTTGAGAAGAGAGATTAAAACAAAAACGGAAGTGGTACCTTCATGAAGCTCCTGACGTGCTCCTCTTCCTTGAGGAAGTCCTTGTAAAGCCTGCTCCAGTGGGAGACCAACTGCAGTACCTTACGCTTCCTGAAGAGGGCGTCTTTTCCTTCCTCCTGGCCCCTGCAGCGGACACTGCTATAGGTGACTGTGGTCAAGGGGAGAACAAAGCAGAGGGCCTGAAAGGATGTGTGTGTGTGTGTGTGTGTGTGTGTGTGTGTGTGTGTGTGTGTGTGTGTGTGTGTGTGTGTGTGTGTGTGTGTGTGTGTGTGTGTGTGTGTGCCAAAGTGTGTGTTTGCATGAATGTGTGGATTTGTTAGAAAGGATATTGTCCCAGCAGGGCCTGACAGAGGTCATGAGTGGACATGAACACCAGGTAGGTCAACAGGAAGTCATCCAGCAGCATTTCTGAAACACAAAGAACACATTATCTGTCACTCCCAAGTGAAGCCAAATAAAGGGTTCAAGAATGACTCCCAAATGCAAACAAGAGGGTTCAAGACTAAACCTTCAAGCTCAACCTCCTTTTTTCCTCTTTGATTTGCCTTTAAGCAGCTTTAAAGTGACTATAATCACGTGTGATGTGAAAGATGTCACTCGTAGTAATGAACCCACAGAGAACTGTCACAATTCCCCGCAACCCAGCAGAGCATTTCAGGATCTGAACAGGCGGGAAAAAGGGCCCCAAAACCCCAACCATTATAATTTAAAATACAAAAATAACAAGTACTTCGTATTTTTGGGGACTAAAAGGTTAAATGGTTAAACTTGCTTACTTATGTCTCCAGACTCCTTAAGTGTTTAAATATAAAAACAAATCAATCAAAAAAGCTTTTATGCAAATATTAACTATAGTTGGGAAATCAAGAAACCAAGTTTTCAAGGGGCTTAAAAAACCTTAACCAACATTTATAATACAAAGAGGTTTTTCTTTCTCTTGGTTCGTGTTCTTACTTCAAACATAAAAGAACTAGAGTAGAAGTAGAGTACAACCAGCTGAAGTGGGAAAGAAATGGCAACAGTACGTTTGTAAGTGTTTGAGAGACTCACCAGGTGATCAATGGTGAGAACCAAATATAAACAGCCCTTGTGGCAGATGGGTAATGAGCCATTGTTGGTGGGGTGTGTGTGTGTGTGTGTGTGTGTGTGTGTGTGTGTGTGTGTGTGTGTGTGTGTGTGTGTGTGTGTCAAACTCTTTCCCTGGGAAAATGTGTGACCCAAATATGGCTCCGTCAGGCAGAGAGCAAAGAAATCAATTATAGAAGACTGAGCATAGGCTGCGACATTAATATTTGATCAACTGTCTTCTCTTTAAAAAATAAAAACACAACTTTCTCAATAAATATTTTTAGGCAGGTCTGACTGAGCGTATCACTTTTTCAAAACCCTGTTGACTTACTTTCCTGTCACCTTCTCTTTTCTGAGCCCTTTTCTCTTCAGTCTGTGGATGTAGAGCTCCTTCCTGACTATCAGCCTTATTCCTGCTTCCCATCTTCCTCTCTGTCTCTCCATCCTAAACTATCCTCGTCCACCCCCCCCCCCCCTTCCCTACACCCCCATCTTTCATTTTCTCCTTCTTGGCGATTACATTTCCCCCCCGCTACTTCTCTCCTCCTACGCTCACCCTCGCTCAGCTCGCTCTGATGATAAATATCCATTTTCATCTTCAACATATGCCCTCTGCATTTGCCCGCTGGCACGCACAAAGTCAAACACATACATTCATAGACACTGCAGTGCACACACGCGAGCGCACGCACACACACACACGCGCACACACACAGCACCCTGATGAATAACTCATTCAGTTCTGACCTTGGGGACTTTATCTCTTGTGAGAGAAAGAAAAAAGATAGAAAAAGTGTGTGTGCTGAACTAATCAGAGTAATCTGGTGCTGTGGTTTTTTGTTGTGTGCGTGTGTTCTTTTGATGTGTACATGGATAGGGGTGGTCGGGGTAATTGCTCTCTCTCTCTCACTACGGTAACATGTTAGAGCCTGTTCAACGTGCTGCACAGCTAAGCCTACAACGGCACACACTGATGCTCAGCACCACCCCAGAGGGTCTACACACACACACGTACACACACACACACACACACACACACACACACACACGCACACACACGCACATACACGCTCATTCAGGGCACATAGACCAAAAGCCAAACGATAGAGACACCAACATGGATTCAGAGACAGGAACAACAAAACATGCACATCAACTCTGCCTCCCTAGTTCTGCCTCTCCCTCAGCTCCCACTAAAAAAACAAACAACAAAAAACTAAAAAAAAAAAAAAAAAAAAGGGATGTCTTTGCTCTTTTCACTGAATAAATATCAGGCGGACTTCCTCGACAAAGACCATCTCAGTTCTCGCTCTCTCTCCCACATTTATCTCTCTCCCTCTTTCTTCGTTTGCTTCCTGCAATTCAGTGAGATGGCTCCCTGTGGACTGCTGGGAACTGGTGGTGCTGAGGAGGTGATGCATAAAGACGCTTTGTCTTGAAACGATGGCAAGAGAAGGCTATTAGAAAATCTAAGTTTGGATCCACATCTCATTGTGTACAAAAGCATTATTTAAGTGGACCTGGGCTTCATGTTGATACTGAATAGAATTAAAAGAAAAGAAGTCATGATCTATTGACGATGACAAAGAAATTAGCGAGAATTTTTACTAACATATATTTTTCTTATGATCTGTGGGGGAGTGTTTTTATGAAATTATTATTTTAAGAATTTTAAGTGATTTCCAAACTGTGGTATGTGTACCACTGGTGGTACACGAGGCTCTTCGCTAAGAGGCCTGACAATTGCATTCCAACTGGCTCAAGTCCAAGAAAATTGTCATTTAATTTGATTACAGGCGGCAGTTATTACATATACATTGGAAATGAGCCGTTAATCATTTGCATACTGGGTGCTCTGATTAATACATATATTTGTATTATTTGGCCTTACTGAGGCCATTGCATAAACATTTTTATTTTATGAATACAGTGGGAGGCAGTGAGAAGTGGCATTTGGGTGGTACATAATCAGAAAGGTTTAAAGAGCCTCTGTTTTAAGAAATAAAGGGACACAAACCATATGAACACTGTAACCTCAGTCGCTCCACATCCGCATGCTGTACACTGTAAAACTTTTACTGGAACAACTGGCTGGAAGATATTTAAACAGGTACTGTGTTTGCTATTTATTACTGTTTTCTGACATTTAAACAATGAACAGGTTGCATTCCACTACTTTCAACTAGGTCTATGTGCTCACTGCTTCAAAACAAATGACAAAATGATTCCTGAGGTATAACAATTTAGTACTACTGTAGCCGCCGCACTATCAAAGAACGCAATAACTACAGGGTACAACTGAGGATTGTGAAATTGAGATACAACGCTGAGCCATTCACTGGAATTGTTTGCGGCAGAATTGCCTTCAGCACCCTGAGGCCATCGTTTCACAAACTCATTAAAGCATTTAACCTCTTGAATGTTTTTCATATTTACAGGCAATGTCATGGCTGAAGGCAGGCACACGCGCACGCACACACACACACACACACACACACACACACACACACACACACACACACACACACACACACACACACACACACACACACAAACACAAACACAAACACACATACAGTAATTGCATAACTCCTGAAGTTTAAACCCACTTACGGGGAAATAAAAAATAAAGAGAAATGTCCAGGCTAGTGTTGTAACTTGTTGTGCAGCATGAAATTCCTCAGGAGGAGGTGTGGTGCTTAGTTTTAAATGTGTACCACTGAGCCGAGACAAACATTTCAGCTGCAGTACTTTACATGACAAACTGAAAGAAAAAAAGTTGCCTTCACTTTTGTATCATACTAATTCTAATCATTTCTCTTTTCATGAAGACACGGCCACATTGTGTGGATGGCTGCACTCACTCACACGTGTCTCTGCATGATGTCTACAAAACATGTGTGTTCATGTCTGTGTGTGTGTGTGTGTGTGTGTGTGTGTGTGTGAGTTTCTCCAAAACTTACCACTCTCCCTGTTCTCTGGTGCCCCTCTTTGGTCATCCAAACGCAGGTCACTTAGCAGATGCTCCAAGATCTTGAGCGGCGTTCCCGACACCACCACATACCTGTAAGAGTCGCAACAATCTTCCTCACTGGAGCAAGAGTACCAAGTACGACCATGTCCTTCCCTCCATCTTCCCTCCCTCTCCTCCTCCTTGTTTTCCTCCACATTGTCATCATCAATGTAGGGAAAATGGGGAACATCAAAAGTAGAGATTTCTGAATTGCTGCCGTCGTCATCATGATTGCTGTCCTCATCATCGTCTTCGTCATCATCATCTACATCTATGTCCTCCTCTGCCTCTGCAAGTGTAGCTAGCTCAGAGGTCATCTTCATATCTAAACGCTTCCCAATGATCAGCCCTCCTCTACGCTTTTCACACCCAGGAAGGCTGCTCTTTCATGGGGTAAACTGCCTGTCTGTCTGCCCCTGTCAGCGACGAGCTCAGAGATTAAAAGCCTCTCTCTGACATCTGACAGCTCCTACAGTAGCACTGGGAGGGAACTGATTGCTGCTGAAGATGCTGAAAATGGTATACACACATGCACACACCCACTTAACCTGCCTGTCACTGACACTCCCTGCTTTGTGCCTTAGGTCTTGCCACGCACTGACTTACATACACACAAACACTGCACAAAGAAGTCAACTTTAACGAAACCTACCTCCCTCCCTCTCTCTTACTCACACACACACACACACACACACGATCCCAAACACATGGACTGATGCGTGGAAGGAAGTAAACTAGTCTCGGTGTGATCTTTTTTCCCTTTCAGCTGAAAACAAAAAGCCATTCTCTCCTTCTTCCTCTCTGCCAGAAGCTAAAGCATACATTATCTTTGACACACATACACACACGCGCACACACATGCGCACACACACGCGCGCACACGCACACACACACACACACACACACACACACACACACACACACACACACACACACACATACGCACACACACATACGCACACGGCGATAGCACTACTGATCATTTTCATGTACATGCAAGAGTGTGTGGTTGCAACTTGAGATCCCAAAGAGTAAAAACTGAAAAAGAGAGGGAGGAGGACTATGATTATGTTTTTGTTGCTACTGTTAGTTCGGAGGGCCCTTATTATGTAGGAGGAAGGACCGACCTCCTGTCGCAATCCTCCTCTCTGGACCCGCCCCCCGACGACGTGGGTGAGGGCCGGTCCGATGGCGACATCACTGACGATGTCACTCTCTGCAGCACCAATACGTCCCGTCCTCTCTCCTTCAGACAAACCCGCCCCACCGCCTCCTGAAAGAGGAAAAAAGGAGAGAAAAAAAGAGAGACATGTCACAAAGTGAAGCAAGGACAAAACTGTTGGAAGGTGATTTAAGGAGTGAAGACAGAACATTTCAGCCAGAACAGACAACAAAACAGATGTGATGCATCCAATGTGGTTATCTTCAGTACTGCTATTCCTTTTTCTGCTATGTCTCTTGTCTATTTGCACACTCTTTGTCTCTAGATTGTGCAGTCTTTGATTACTTCATATCGGATTTGACCATATATATGCACATTATAGGTCTATGTCAGCTTATTACTGGCATATGTACATTCGGTGTCCCATAAATGAGAAGAAATTAGAGCGCTGAAAAGTCAAGATACGTTTATAGTAATATCCTGACTGTTACCATGACAGAGTTCATCCACCAGGGAGCACTGAAAAGTTTACGGTTCATCTGTAAATTGTCTCACACAGCACGCCACTGTCATCATGTACACTATATTACAACTGTTTATTCACCAACTTTTAGGGATCATACTGTAAAATGTTTTATATAATATCAATAAAACAAATACAAGACAATTTACCACTGTCACATAAAACCTATTGGTCAGGCTTTTGTATCCTTGCCCTTCCATTTAAGATGAAATATTTCTCCAACATATACAGTCGCAGGCAAACACACTCATACACCAAAAACACATGCAGACACAGACTCTGTTGGCACCATCAAAGGGAAGTATTACATTTCCTGCATTTAGAGGGAAGGGTATTGTCTAATAAATTACAATGAGGACACCCAGGAATGTGGGCTGACATTTGAAATGATCTTCTGCTCCCAAAAATGAGCAGCAACCTGATCCGTGTATCCGACACGTACACACACACACACACACACACACACACACACACACACACACACACACACACACACACACACACACACACACACACACACACACACACCTGCTGTAAAGGGAACAGAGCTCCAGATGAACAAAGGAGGACAACAAGAAACAGCCTGGGGAGAGTAAAAGGAAAAAGGAGAGGAGAGAGGGAGATCAAAGGCAGAGGACAGGAGAGGGAGGAAGAGATAAAGAAGCAGCGCCTCTCCTCCAGCTGCTCGCTGCAGTCTCTGTCACAGCCAGAGGGACTGAACAGCAATCACAAGTGACACAGCGCTTTCTATGTAGGGCTGCCTTTCTATTGGGTTTGGTCTTATATTGACATTTTAGATGCCACAATTACAATAATAATAATAATAATAATAATCAGGTGAAGACTGAGCAAATTCTCAAGTGCTTCTAAAAAGTTCTTTGGTTGATGAAAGTGCACTAATCAATAACCGTGATCATCAAGAATCAAGAGTTTTACTTTAGGCACTGTGGAACTCTCGGATACTTCTATAACGCTCACAAACGAGTCAATAGAGAGGCAGAAACTAAAAAGCAAACACAGGCACAGACGCACTGACACACTATCTCTGTGATTGTCTGATGAAAGGAGCTCTCTGATCCTGAGACAGCTGGTAGGATCTGACTTGGGTCAGACAACACAATATGCCCCAAGTACTCTTTGTCTGTGTGTGTGTCTGTGTGTGTGTGTGTGCACGCGTGTAGACATGCCCTGATGACTCATACTCTACAGTAGGATGACACAGATGCTGAGCATCTACCACATCCTCGCCCTCAGTGTGTTGCTGTGTCACATTTTCTTCTCAAAGAAAGATAGAATAAAATAGGATTTATATTTTTTTATCTACCAATTCCATTTGGACTTACTTACCCTAATATGACAAATTCCACATTTAAAATATTTATAATAAAGTTAAATTAAGTTTACGACTTTGATTCAAGAAGTACAAACAGGACAACTTACATTTGACTTTAGTTAGGTTTCTTCCCTTTTACTCTTGTTGATCACACCGAGACCAACATTTAATATATACATATCCCAAACAATATCCAAAATCTAAGATGATATCTAGTTTTATATCACGGTGTGATATAATATCAATATATTGTCTATTCAAGGTTGCACAAAGGTAAACAATCCAAATTCTGAGGTAGACAGATACACTGAGCTGATGTGATAAAGTCTGTTGATATTCACTGTATTACACAAACTGTCAAACTGAACAGTACATAAATACACTGTACCACCCACTTGTGGAGAATGAGTACTTTAGAAGAATTATTATCAGATCTCAATGGAACACGCTGAAATTAAACATCCTCGAGGTTTAGCAACATGAAGATGAATACAGCAGATAAGTAACGCAGTGACAGCTGATGTAAAGAGATCAGACACAGTGCGCCATTAATTACATTTTGGACTGGCACCAATACCGCACCCAGCAGCCCAGATGTAATGTCAAGATACGTTTGGTGGTTAAGGGAACACGCCATTAGACCACATAATCTAAGGTTCAAATACAGACCAGGACCAACTTTATCACAAGTCACCCCCCCCTCCATCTCTGCTGACCTTCCCTGTCTCTCTACAATATCAGATATCAGAAATATGTTAAAAAAAAAAAAAAAAAAAAAAAAAAAAGGAAAAAGGGGGACATTCTGTAACCAATTACAACTACTGTAAAAACTGCCTTCCCAGTAGCAAACTGTTGATCTTTCTGACAACACTCTTTGCTCAGATGCCAAGAAAAACAACTCCGAGCCAAGAACGGAGGAAGGCAGTGTTATAACACACAAATACACACGCAAGATCAAAAAGCTTCCAGAAAACACACCAAAGGAAACACTTGCAACATTGACACTAGGCACGTGCAACTAACACATTACATACATTCACATGCAAATAATCCCTAAAGAGCCAAGTGCAAACAGCTATTTTCAAGAACATTCATTTGACCTCAGAAAGAACCTGAGCCACGACAAATGAAAAAATATACAAAGAAGGCACTTGAAATTGGGAATTATGCAATACACCCTTTAATCACACGACTGTGACAAGCTGAAGTTGATATTTCCAGAGCTTCAGTGAGGCAGAAAGTTCTTTATCAAACAATAAAAGCAAACCTTCATAACTTCACACATTTCTCTGGACTGTTATGTTTTCTCAGCTAACAGGTGTGTCAGTCTTTTTCCTCCCATTTCGGTCATCCCTTCCTTCAATTATATCATCTGCACTTCCAGTTCACCTCCCTTCTCTGATTTTTTTTTCTGTCTCTCTCTTTCTCTGTCTTGGAATGGACAGACTTCATGCTCCGGAGGTTTGAGATTTTGGAACAGAAATATATCTGTCGCTCACTCTGTTCTGTTTCTCTCTCTCTCTCACACGCACACACATGCACACACACACACACACACACACACACACACACACACACACACACACACACACACACACACACACACACACACACACACACTATGACATAATATTGTTCAGAGGAAAGGTGGGTCTCATGGAAAGCCTAAAAGGAAGCACTTTTTTTGTCTCTTTCCTGTTCCTACCAGTGTGTCTGTGTGTGTGTTTGGTGTCTGTGCCAATAGCGACCCAGCCATATCTGTGTTATGATAGCTCTGGGCCTTATTCCTGGAAATAATGGATAAGAATATGAAAACACAATGTGTTAAGACCAGCAGCACACATAAGTAAAACCATACATGCACGCACACATGCAGTCCAATTCTCACAACAATGATAAAGAAACACAGGCTTCCCAAAAAACCTTCGTTGTGTATGAGTTTTTCATGTATGCTGTGACCTTGTTTAATCCGTTGTGCAGGTTGACCTCTGGAAAAACTGTGACGGCTGAATCCGATGTGTACCAATGCAAAGTCAGAAGTGACTAGAAGGCAGAGAAGCACCCAGTGCACTTAACTAACACGAGTTATATCACTATGGAAACAGCCCACACCGGTTTGTCAGAGCTTATCTGTCATGGAAAAAAAAAAGGAAACTAAAAAAAAAAGAAAAAAAAAAAAGAAATCACCATGACAACCCAGTAAAAGGAGAATGGTCTCTGTGGTGAATCGAGCCGGTTGCTTGGTTTTGGTTTCTGCTAAATTCTGCAGCCTAAGATGGAAGATGAGCTGACTAAAATGAAGATGAAACCTGTTATAGATGTTCATGCGTGTTTCTGAAAAGCTTCATCTCGAGAGAAAATCTTAGAAATGAAGACAGATTAAGATTTGTCTCCTCGTAACTACAGGAGACTTTAATTATAAGTCAATCTCACAGGTGATACACATCTGCCCCTTGGTCACATATGGTTTTCACGGCTCACACTGCGGTAATCATAGTGAAGACAGCTCAGTGCCTGCTGATGTCATGCTACGTTTTCATTTTAGTCATATTTGTATGTTATAAACAAGCAAATCTTTTTTTGCCTTTCCTACCCCTCACTTTAATAATATAATTTCACAATACGTCTGAAATGTTACTGTTTTAAATATTTCTTCACACATGTTTTTGTATATGGAAATGAGCAGTTCTCTCATCTTTTTTCTGGATTTTTGAATGAATGCCTTGAACAAAAATTATCATTTGAAGAGAAACTGCATTTATTGAAAAAAACATACTCTTTGAACTAGACTGGCGGTTCATTAATAATTTTTTAACATCAAGTCATCAACACCGATCCTAATACTTGAATCAAATCTCCTGTTAAACTGGTTTTAAGGCACAGAAAATATTGTTTCTCAGATAAAATCACCTGACGGTTTCCTTTTTGTACCAGGATGGTTCGAAGTTATATCA
Organism: Embiotoca jacksoni; assembly: GCF_022577435.1. Taxonomy (NCBI): domain Eukaryota; kingdom Metazoa; phylum Chordata; class Actinopteri; family Embiotocidae; genus Embiotoca; species Embiotoca jacksoni. Next base: position 7,051,606 of record NW_027185425.1, read on the forward strand.
TTACTATCCTCCAACCAAAGACAACATACTTTCTTACATATTCATACATGTTTGTCTACAATTCAGCCCAAAGTATGTGTATGCAAACTTTATGATCTCTACTTGGAATAATGTTTTCTGATGAGTATTTAAATACTTTGTATGTCCTTGTAAAAATAATTGGCTGGTGCTAAAATCACATTTCAAGGAGGCAAACCGCACATCTGAAAATACAGCTGTTTTCTCACTATTCATAATGAATTATCAGCAGGTAAAAATGTTTAATCTGCACTGATCATCATAAGAACTTCCCCTCGAAAGGATTATACTCAAGTAGCCTCTACACTTTTCAAGTTAGCCTAAGTGTGGGTAGTGTTTTATATATTAAAAGTTCAGAGTATAGTGTTTAAGTAGGAGTCTTAAACCCTCTCTGTGCTGTTGCCCAACAACACTGCTTATATGTTTTTATGTACTTTCATACAGTGCAGTAATAATGTATTTTTTGCAAGCTTGCATGGAATGAAAGTGAAATTATGCGCACTTTGGAAAATCCCCAAAGCCTGGCTTCAGTCAAACTCACCAAAGTGATAAGATATGCAGTAGACTTTGCAAACACGCAAGTCGTGATGTAGGGTGAAATCAGACTGCGTTTGCTTCGTTTCCCTGCCCTCAGGTCTGCTGTAAAGCGGGATTATACAGTACAACGCTTCACTAACACCCCGCTCATTATGAGTGCACACTGACTCAGCCTGCCACAGCGCCGGCAGAGCATGAACATACACATACAAGCTCCCACAAATGATTATAACCTCTAGCTGGTGAACTGCCATACACACAAGCACAAGAGAACACACACACACACACAGAACTTGACAGACTGTAAAAAGAGTGCGAGATCGCATTGCACTAAGCCATTATTAACACCCACATTAGACGAGCGAGAGAACTGGTGGTTGTTTAATCTGAAGTGATCTGAATGAAGCTCTGTGCATCTGCAATGATAACTTTAGTTGGTGGGTGGGTGTCGTGCACAGATGTGTCCTCAGATGATGTACAAGTGAGCAGTAATGTGGGTGAAGTGCATATGTGTGAGTTTATCCTTTAGATTGACAGAAACACCAATCATGATGGTGCAGATGAGGATTTACTCACATGATCCCTGACCTGAATCCATGAGCAACTCGGACCTGAATTGTGTGAGTGCGCCTAAAAATGACGGCAGTAATGACAACATTTACCACATGACGTCCATTACTCTCTATTCACACTAACCATGAAGCCACAACTCGTTCTGCTGATTATATGGTTATACTTCGTAGAGCAACATCATCAGTACTGAAGATTTACCGCTTGGTAATAAAGGACATTTCATGATATCAAAGCCCCTACGGTACATCACGCTCTCTACTGACCGCCTGGTTCCTGTCCGGCAGACGATAGTTGTGGTTCTGCAGCAGCCGACAGCCGTCCTTGGCCAGCCGCTGAACGGCCTCAAGCCCCAGCCGACTGGTTAGCTCCTCCCGGCCGCACACGGTCCCCATCCCTCCGCCGCCGCTGCCACCGCTGTCCCGCAACGTGCACACCCCGCCCAGCTGCAACACAGGAGGCATGAAGACATATCTCAACCCGCAGTCCCAGGACATGGTAGAAACACTCAAAGTGTGTCTGTGGAACAGAGGTCAAGAAAGTTGAAGGTTCGTTTGTCCGAAGGAGGATGAAACCAATTTGGGCAGAATCCAGAAACATGCACTGACAAGTTTTCAGTTGCCTTTTTATGTCCATATCAGGAGAATTAGAAGAAGAGTAAATCCTGGGTTTCTCTATCTCATCTTATTCTCCTTGTTATCCTTCCTCATCTCTTATTCTTGCTTTCTTTTAGTCAGTAATTCCTTTTCTCTGTTGCACTTCTCTCTTTGTCTCAGTCTGACTGCTCAGTGTCAGACGGTCTGGCGGAGAAAGAGTGAGTGTGTGATTAGTAGTATAAGTGGGCGGGAGTGGGTGTCTGTGTGAGAACCGAGTGTGTTTAGGTGTGTGTGTGGTGTCGGTCTTTCTCCTCCCCTCTGTAGTCAGGACTTAGAAATGTGTTACCGTCTTGGTAGTCCAACTGCGGCAGATAAAAAGTCTATGAATAGGAATGTTTAAGAGTGATGTCTTTACAAAGGAAAAAGAAACACAAAGAAGCAGACTTTGTATTTCATCAGAAGAGCTGGAGGATACAGGAAAAACTAAAAGCTTTGTCCTCGGATAGACCTGACGACAGACAACATTAGTGTGTGCATGTGCTCCCCGGAGTGCTTCTAGTATGATGGTTATCACGAGTGGCGGGTAGCCTGGTCTGTTTATTTTCCTTGGAAGAGAGAAAGAGGGATGTTTCAATTGGCTGAGAGTTGGTTAACCCTTCCTGTGGGCTTAACTATCCCACGGTACCGTGCTCCAGTAGAGGGTAACACACACCCATGCACAACATCACTCATTTTGTTGACTATGAAAACAACCCCCCAATGACAACTCTTATCTGGTAAAATAGCCACGTACACACACGGACATCATATCACAACTACCGTCCCGTGTCCCTTGCTGCTTCCTCTAAACCGAGTTTCAGCTTCCTGTGCCCGACACAGAGCACACACAGATAAACCTGTCTGTGTGTGCATGTATTGTGTGGCTGTCTCTGTCTATCTCCTCTTCTCTCCCATTGTATCCTTAATTTTACTTTGATCCCTCTCGTGTTTGAGCTCTACGAAAAGCTAAAACTTTCCGTAATCTGAAGGGCAATTGAAACTAAATTAGGCTCCAGTTCATTTCAGCTGCATTAGAGTTTGGAATCAGTGAGATATCTGCATAAAGCTGTCTACCCTGTACAACAAGGACTACAAAGGAAAGAAGCCTTATAGTTCATTGTGTTATCTTTGACGTTTAGTACTTGTATGTGGTTTATTGTCCTCCTTTTCATGAAATCATGAAGACTTAATACTTGTGTTTCCAATAACAGTCAGCAGGGGTACAGGCACAGCAGGATCAATCTAATGTTCACTAAATCTCTGTCGCAAAGCTGGTGTAGCATTCCTGACCAGAGCATCTCAATAACATGCATTGTTCACTTGTAAATGTCCATTAGTGCCTATATTCCGAGGGAATTTTATTTCATTTTGATTAATGACTTGTCTTAACACAGTAACAGCAAAACTAGTTTAATGTGTTTGTAATCAGTAAGAGACAGAAGGAGAAATGAGAGGAAAGGAAGGAGACAGACCTTTATACCACACTTCCCTCTTCTATTCTAAAGTCAGTTGTTCCCCTCATTTATATATTTTTCAGTTTTTGTCAGACAAGGGGGCAAGTTTAAAATTAGATTTTGGTTCATAAGTAGCTTGTTAACCATCAGTTATTACTAAGAGAAAATGAAAGGTTGTCATATTGAAATACAGCTACAATACATCAACGCTGCAAGTGTTTCCAATACACTTGCAAAACATCAAACAAAAGATGGCAAAACAGCTAAAAACTATATTATACATGTAAACAGATTCTCTAATTCTGAAATATTTCCAGAAGACACAGAGTCCACAGTGGACCAATGACTGAGCTGTGGCGTAAACCAAATGCACTCAAACCAGATCCAGTGGACATCAGGGGCCATGAGAGCAAAAAATATTGACCTTTTCTTTAAGACATTTTCTCTAATCTTTGACTAGTCTGTCAATTCAGGCCTCTAAAATTATTTATATACTTCAGCATTTGCACTCATCAAGTAATAGACAAGTCCAAAGTGTGACAAGGAGCCGCAAGACGCCATTGCTTAGCAGTAATGGGTTAAAAGCTAAAAAACTGTGAACCAATGATATACATGTATATATAAAGTACTGTATGTGTAATTGTGTGATTCTCTTTTTGCTGTTCGTTCTCGTACTCTCACTTCATCTCTCTGGTGTAATCAGTGAATGAATAATTGATAGAGAAAAAGAGGTTTTGACTGTTCAGAGATGGGACCAGAAAGCAAACACGCCTCTGTCTACACTCCGTTCTGACCCCATTTTCTGCCACGTTTGTACCTCCACATAGAAACAACTTGCAATCCGTGACCTTTGACAGAGATCACAGTATTCAGGAAAAGGCAGTTATTATCTGTATTCTGGATGTTGCAAGCAATCAATGATTGAGCTGATCAAGTAATATATTAATTGGCTATTATTGGTCTTGTTGCTTTCTGGGTACAACAGCCATCAAAAACAGCTGACGTTGCTATTAAGACACTGAAACCTTCACTTAATAGTACTGCAACAAGAAATAAAACTGCACAGCAACATGAACAAACAAATAGCCTCTAGCTTTTTCAATTAGTGATATGCTGGAATACTGCATGCGTGCTAGCAGTGCTGTGCATGGGTTTCGGCAACATTTCATAGGTGTAATGCACACGTGAAATATTGCTGCTGATTTAAAAACATTTGACATTTAGCTTATGTTTATTCTGCTTATGAACACAGGATGTTCAACCATACCAGCCATAACTCTTCCGGATTAATGCTACTCTCTCTAAAGATATTATACTAAAACTATGAGCTTTATTACATGTACGTATTTATACATAGATTATTTTTTCAATGCAGAATTGTTCAGTTATGAGGAATATTTACCGTCATCATTAACTGGACTGGCTTTACTAATTTCGTTGTAGGCCTCGGAAAAATAGAAATAATGGAATGAACTGCGGTGACAGATACTGAAAATGAACTGAAGCTTCAGCACTGGGGGCAAAGAAAACTGATAGAGATGTTCCTGTAGTGCGTGTCTGTTCAGTGTGTGTGTGTGTGTGTGTATTACCGGGCTGCTCTCCTCTCTAGGTGTGGAAGACTCCTGGTGGCTCGTCTCTGTCGTCTCAGAGTCCTGCTCTGATACTGCAACCAATCACGAACAGCAACACCTTACAGCCTACTCATTCATTACATGACATTGTCTTTATTACTGTATCTTCTTATCATGGTTGGAAAAGTGGGGGAGGGGGGGGGGGGGGGACACACATCAGGAGAGCTTCTCAAGAAAAACACACACACTCTAACTAAATGTCCCACTTACAAGCTTTGCGAGTCTTTCGGGCGAGGGCAGCCGCCAACTCACTTTGTACCTGTTGAAAAAAAGAAAAATTGGAAGCACGACTTGACTCAAAAATCCCCAAAATATAAATACTGGAGTAAAACACAGGATCATTTCCTGTTTGTCTATTTGTAAAATAATGGGTTTCTCTCATGAGGTGATACTGAATTTATCCTTTCTCAGATTCACATGCACACACTGACCGTAGAGGTGAGCCTTTCGAGAGCTCTCATCTGAAGAATCTCACTGCAGACGTCCCGGTTGCCTTCAGAGTCTTCCTCTGACCTGTAGAGAAACAGGCACAGCTTTATTTGCAGCTGATGAGTGCACATTAGTCTAATCAAACACTCTGCAGAGATACAAGTTCCCTGCAGAGCAGCTGTCCTCGCCACACTGCCCCCTGGTAAAATAAGAGAAGAACTACTGCCTGCGTACACATCTTACTCATCCATTTTAACATGTTTTCACTCGAATAATACTTGGATTTATGTAGCCGAATAGCAGCCACTTTTCTTCTTCCCCACTTTTCCTTTCACTAATTTCTATAAACTGCTTTGGGTTTGGTGGAATCCAAACACATACATGGAAACAGAGGACATCTTACGATGACCTCAAAATGGTCGCACACCCGAGACAGAACCAGTGAGAAATCTAATTTCAAAATGAATTAAAAGTCCATTTATTAAGTTAAGATAGGATCTTCATTAATCTTATAGTAAAATCTCTCAATATTTATCAAACATATTAATCATATGAATCAATTGTTTGTCATTTATGAAGCCAAAAATGCCAAATGTTACCTGGTTTCAACATTGCAGAATAAAAACATCTGTTTTTCCCAAATTTACATCATTGTTAATTTAATCTTTTTCTGTGTTGGACCTTGGAAGGGCAAAAGATAAAAATTTAAAGATACCACTTAGTGTAGTCACAACTGTCCAACACTTTAATTTATTCATTGAAGACATAATCCACTCATCATTCACTGCAAACCATGGTATAATAAACATGCTGTATAATAGATGAATATATGCTCAGTGTGAATATTTTACATTCAGCACATTTGTATCTGCCTGTTGGATTTTCCCTCCCATCTGTCTTTCTAGCTCTCCAGCGCCGGCATGTCTTTGTATTAAGCGTCTCTAAGCACCCCCCTCCTCCCTTTCATGTGGTTTCATGTAAAACAGCTCACAGACACACCCTTCTATTGATGTTAGAGAAGCTCTGTCTGTGTGTGTGTGTGTGTGTGTGTGTGTGTGTGTGTGTGTGTGTGTGTGTGTGTGTGTGTCTGTCTGTCTGTGTGTGGCAATGCAGTGGCTGTGCATACAGGTGTTCAGTGCATCTGCCAATATATTTGTGTTTGACTACATTTGAGTGTGCGTGTGTGTGTGCGCTGTATAAACAAGTGGTTGTTTTGGGGGTAAACTCTACATTATTCCCTCAGCAATAATACAAGGTTGTAGAGTTTGTCTCCACTAGTTGCAGACTGCACTCCAGGGCCCCTCATCTAATATGCTGTCTCACAAAATCACCGTTTGGATTGGTGTCCACCACACTTAACCCCCCTTCTGCACAACACTCACACTCACACTCTCCCTCCCTCAAGCAAGCATGCACACACACACACACACACACACACACACACACACACACACACACACACACACACACACACACACACACACACACACACACATGCACAGACCCATTTGCATACAATTCTGATTCTATCAACAGATCCCAGTGGTACTTGTAATAGCTGTAGAGGAAAGAAAACGAAGCCTTGTGCAACTGTGTGTGTGTGTGTGTGTGTGTGTGTGTGTGTGTGTGTGTGTGTGTGTGTGTGTGTGTGTGTGTGTGTGTGTACACAGTAATCTGATAAGGGAATGATAGATGCACAAGCGGGAGAGATGGTGAGAACACGTAGCCCTCAGCCTGACACTTCAGCTATCAGCTCTGGCACAGACAGAGAGAGACAGAGGCAGGTAGACCAGCAGATGCCTGGACAGAGTGTTATAATACCATATTTTTCCTGTCAGTCTTATACTGAAGTGATACAAGCAGTGATTTTGCTTATTTATGGTCGAAAAAACTTGTGTCTACCCTCCTTCAAAATAAAATAACTGACTCTGAAACATCTGACTAGCAGAACAAGTGCAATTCTTTTAATTATCACTGCATTTTGTTTTGTTTTTTGTTTTATATCTTAATTTTTGTTGGAAGTCAATTAGTGGATCATGGAAAAAGTCTATTCTGAGCTATCATGCTAAATTTATTCTCATTAGTCATAAAGACTTTTTTTTTTTTTTTTTTTTTTTTTTGTCAGTGTTCAGTTGCTTATTTGGTGACTCACCAAGAGCCTGAATGTACCAGAGCGGGAAGAAAGACACAGCAGGAGGTGTGTCACCAATCATTAAGCAGCACACAGCAGTATTGATGGAGGATTAACATGATTGGTGTCTGCGCCACTTCCTTGTTCAGACCTTGTCAAATGTGCATGCCGAAATAGCAAATGCGTTCTGTGACATTCTGTGATTTACATACTGCACCTTTAAGCAAGAAACATATAACTACATAATTTAGTTAAATAACTGCACATGTACATGTAGCTTTGACCTGATAGCCAGTCTAACAAAGAACTAAAAACTCGTGCCTCAATGCAGATGGTGTGATTTATGGAGGATGAGCATGCATTGCCTGTAAAAACTGATGACTGTCTGGTTGTCCTCCTCTCTAGCTAAAATGTTCCTTCCATATTCTGCCGAGTCTGGCTTTGTGGATTTTTGTCCTTTTCTTTTCAAATAGACAGGGCAGTGAATTGTCTGGGACCAGAGCACTATGCAAAGCAAGCATGTATGCTCTCTCCTCCCCAGCTAAAGTGTCATATTTTAGCCGCTGGCAATTCCACTCCTCCTGCACAAAGCAGAGAACAATGTATTTGAAAGAAAGCTCTCAAGCTCTAAAATTTACAATAATTAAGGTTTAAAAGTAACGGAAGATGAATGACTTTTAAATTCACCGCAGAACAGAGTCTGTGATGAGAGCTTGATTTGCTTGAGCTTGTGCTTTGAGCTTGATTTCAAAGAAAGGACAACTGACAATTGTTATAAACTGACGCCACCTTCTACAACACCAAACAATAAAGTATGTATACAGATGATGGGCTGTATATCATATATAGTATGGTGTGGCAGTTGACCCAATGCCATGGGACCAAATATAGAGTAATAGCACTGCCAGTATATATGTCTTTATGAAGCCATCACTGTAACTTGGGTTGCTTTTGTAGTGCATTGCATAATAACACAAGTTACCAATTAGTTTAAATCCTTAAATGTATTCGTTGCAGAGCTTGTTGAGTTGAATTACATTATAGCGTGAAGGTGATCATATCACTGTCTGTGCCTTGTGGTTTAATGCTTTCTCTTTAAACAGTTCTTCTAAAAGGAGATATATATTCACTATGTTCATACTGTAATGTGAGGTAACATGGAAGAGAAAGAATAAGATGGGAGACATTTTCTTGCCAATAAAGCTCATTACATTGAAACAGAACTGAATTCAGATGGAGATAGTGACAGAGAACAGTTTATTTTGTAACATTAACATTTGCTTCAATGCATGAAGTTGAATTTTGAAACCTACTTCGAACCATGAAATTCTTGTCAATTGTCAAAAAGTATTGCTGTGAAAATGTAAAAAATTGGGCAAGTAAATTTAAATGATCACACTGCCTGGTAGCAAATAGTATTGTTCAGACACAGACCTCCTTTGAGACGTGCTAGCCGTGTCGACATGAACTGAATAATAATGATGATGAAAGTAGTAAACATCTTCGACACATGATACAGCAGAGGTAACCCATTCATAATTAGTAGCTTCACTGAAGCAGCAGTCACTTGATGGTTAAACCTGACAATCAGGCACTGTAGCACTGTCACGTATTAAATTATGAGTATCAAATTAATGCTTGCTTCATGAGATAGAACAACAGTGAGAGACAGGGAGACACAATTCATGAGGAGGATGAAGAGCAGCTACACCTGGCAACAGTTAAACTGTTGCAGCAGCACCTTTAAAAATAGTGCATTAGAATTATATTCAGAGTATTACATTTTATAAGCCTACTCTTCTATCTGTGTCCTTTGCACAATTGCAAAGAGAACCAATATGAACTTATGTGTGTGTGTGTGTGTGTGTGTGTATATATATATATATATATGTACATATATATTAGTGGAATATCTGCAGGTATTTTCCCACATAGCTACAGCTATTCTCCTTTTCTGAGAGAAAGAGGCAACGAAGGAAGCAATGTGTGAGACGGCGAGAGAGAGAGAGAGAGAGAGAGAATACCTGCAGAGAAATGACGCCACAGTCAAAGAGAGACACAGAAAGCAGCAGAGTCAAAGTGGTGGAGTAAGAACCCTGAATGCAAAATCTCATTAATGTCTAATCTTTAAAAGCAAAAGTGTTTCACTTTCAAGCAAAAAAAAACAACTATCAAATATTTGAGCCAGCACGGCACTTTAGATTTGTAAACTCTATATTCTATATGAATGTTCGGGAATAACAAGCATATTTACATGAATTTATGTGAGTAAGTGAAAACCACAACATGATAAGTGCATGCGAACCCAATTTAAATTCTGCGGGCTTCTCTCAGCTCTCTGCTGTCACAACAGGACTAATTGATAAAACCAGTCGGGGATGAAAAGGCTCTCAAATGAAATTTGTTAGGGAGGTGCTAATCTGGGCTTTCTGGTTAAACCCCCCCCCCTCCCCATCTGTATCACTCATTCCTCCACACACTGCCAACCTGTGGAAGCACTGTGGTGGAGTGCTCCTGTCAACCACTATAATGTACATAAAGTAACTGATGGAGAACATAGAAGTAGGTACAGTATGATACACGAGATATACATTAGTAAATATGACATTCAATTCCCCTGCGCTGTCGTGTTCTCTCCCTGGAGTCTGTAAATACACTCTTTGAAGTTGACACACAAAAGAATGTGTTGGCGTGTGCTCTTGTTCCTTTGCTCTCCATATATACTTTATTTTTCGTTTCCCCTCACAGACGCACACTCGCACACGCATACTGTTCTCATTTTCTCTCCCTCTCTGAGTGACAGATTGAGTTCATTCGCAGCCTCAGCAGGAACCCCACACACAGGAGCAGAACTCTGGCTGACACGTCTCTGTGCGTGCATGTGTGCGTGCATGTGTGCGTGCATGTGTGCGTGTATGTGTGAGTGCATGTGTGAGTGCATGTGTGAGTGCGCGTCGGGGCCCTTCCCACGTATGCGAGTGATCACATCATGCGTCAGACGTTGTGTACGAGTGCATTTCCTCGGTGGACGTGGAGGTGTGTGCGCCTGCAAATGACTGTGTCTCTCACATAAGCAGATTGAGGATTTAAAACACTGAATAGAGATTAGGCTCCTTGCTGGGATTTGAGGACGATCTTCAGAGAGTGTGCGTATTTATGTTGCAAGGACAGAACTGTACTTGCAGTAGTGGGACACTTCCACCAGATCCAACACAGTCACTTGTCCCTTTTCGCAGTAAATCATCAGACAAGACAAATGACCTCAATCATGAATCTAAACCGGAAGCCAGTCACTTCGATATTTCACGAGCGCAATGAGCTTCCACTTCAGGTCAGTGGAGATAATCTAGTGCTTCACAACTGAGTTACGTTCACCGCCAATTATGATCAAACTTCTGCAATTTATATGACCGAGATCCTGTGACAACAGTGCAAACAAGTTACGTGCTATAACTTACCATTACAGCAGATGAATATGACTAAAACCGTCCACCTATAGTCGAAATTCGACCTTTCAAAATATTATTTGTGAATTCAAAAACATAAATTCAGCAGCCTGTGCTTTGTGCTACGTGGGAGTTGTTAAAAAAAACTGCAATAGTGTTCTCTTTGTTAAAATAAATAAGAAAAAATAAAAGTTGTAGATATTCGTTCTCTGTCTTCTTCTCTTCACTCGGAGAACCAAGGGTAAAACGTAACCTCACGTTCTCTGTCTTGTTTCTCACTCGGAGAACCAAGTTTACAACACAACCACATGCTGTCAACCGTCTCGTGACTATCTCGCCACTCCGTTACTAATTTCATATGTAGGGAGGTAGAGAGATAGTGTCTTCACTCAGAGAACCAAGGTTACAATGTAACCACACATTTTAACTGTGAATTTATAATCCTATCCAGATCATTTTGACAAAGTAATCTCAATTGAGGACCAGGCTACACGGCTTGCATTCAAATTAATTTATGCTAATTTTCATTTGGTCAGCCCACCCAACCATCTGTCCTGCATCCACCCATCACAGCATCTGTGCAATCAAGATTTCAGTGTACACTTACGGGCTATTGGCCCCACCTCCGGAGCGAAACTGGACATATGGGGCGAGTTGTAGGAGAAGCTTCACCGCCTCTGGCCACTCCCCCTCATTGGAGCGAAACTCACAAGAGGCAGAGTCACACTCCTCGAAGCTGAACTGGTAGTAAGAGTTGGAGTCCGAAAACACCACCCGCTGGTCTACTGAAGAAAAAACAGATACACAAACCCAACATAATGGAAAGTGAGAAATAGTAGCTTCCTGTAACGTAATTAGAAATGTAGGTGTTGTTGAAAGGTGCAATTGATGTGTAATCAGCTATAGTGAGCTAACATGGTTCTGCATGTGTTGTATTGTAGCTCTAGTTAGTCAAGGATTGATTATTCCTCATTCACATCCAGATAAATTAAGGTCAATGATCAGATAGAGGCTTGTTGGCAATATTTGTATGTATGACCATGTTCAACTTTTACTGCCCTAATGTTTAGTTTAGTAGACCAGTAAAAAGTTAATGATTATTACTGCACATAAACTATACTTTTGAGGCTAAATATACACTGTGATATCGGCTGCGTTAAGACAATCTTTTGGAGGGTATCAAGAAAATACTACAGGCGTTGTGCTCTGAAAACTACCACCGGGAAGACAAACAATTGTTTAAGCCACATTAATTGTGTCTACAAAAGTAACAATCCATTTACACAAATACTTCTCCCACTGTGATCAGAAGTATTTTTGTTCAAGTAAAAGCCCTTTGAAGCCCTTCATAATTTGCGCCTGGACAAGTATTGATGTCAGTCAATACCCGAAAGCAAATGGGATTCACATGAATTATTATGAATCGTTCAGGTAAACACTGACAAAAAGAAATGAGCACTTCTTAGTTCTAGAGGAAGAGCAGACGCACGGCGCCCATAATAAAACCTGGATAAACTCTTTGTGTGAATTATTGTGGATTAGCCAGACCGATGAACTGCACCTGAGCAGCTCTGTTTATCCTTTAAAGAAACATTACCGGCCTTTGAATAGTGTCTTAACTAAGATGAATGCAACACAATTGTTTTTTACCTCGGCACTGACAGTGCGCTGATATTAGAATAATAGACTCTCAGACTGTTTAGTGTGTAATACAATTTTATTAACATGGTTACACATAAATAATGAAGGAGGATTATGTGGGCAGGATAATTACATTCATAAGAGGCGGTGGGCTTGAATACACAGTGTCCTGATCCTTAGTTTCAGCGTAATTTTACTTTATGGAAAGTTAATCTCAAAGAGGCTATGTCAATATCTTTACTAGACAAGATCCCAATTAAAATGATGTGCTTAGCAGGTGAATGAGGCAGTAAAATGATGTTGGAAATTGGAAATTACCAAATTAATCACTAGCTTCTTGTACAGTATAGGCTGTTGCTGATGTTGCTGGAAAGGGACTATAAATGTCAAAGCACAGTCCAAACAATGGGCATGTTAGTGTTTGTGTGTGTTTTTACCAGACAGCAGGACTCCCAGCTCCAGCAGCACCTGCCAGACGCGCACAGCAGTCGTCCGACAGCGCACGTACACACACTGCTCGCACAGCCACTGCACCAACTCCACCCCCACATAGCTACGCCTGTTAAAAAGAACACACACACACATCTTCAGCACACAAGTATGGCCACACAGTGTCACGATACGCGATGCATGCGCTTCTCTTGACACTAAGCTTGTCTTTTTTTAATTTAATCAATAGCCATTGATTATTCATTAGTTCTCTGTAAGCCTTTTACTCTGAAACACTGAATAGTTTCCGTCTGCTTTCCCCCAGGAGAAGCTCGTTGTGTGTGTGTGTGTGTGTGTGTGTGTGTGTGTGTGTGTGTGTGTGTGTGTGTGTGTGTGTGTATGCGTGTATGTGTGCAGTGTGCGTTTGTGTGGGAAGATGTGCAATGATGGTTAAGAGTATCTATTTCTATTTGTGTCCATATGTTCAAATGTTGTTGTTTTTTTGCATGCATCTAGATGTACTGCATGGACAGTATACTGCATTAAAGTGCATGTATTCCCAGACCATCTTGAGCTCTGCTATGTAATAGCTACGTCCCACATTATTCATTTTACTGCGTAAACAACATGACTGGCCTATCAGGACCCGGCTCGACAGTGATTGGTGAGTCAGTGTATATGCTTCAGTGGACCCATCAATTCAGCCCTGCACACAGACACCCAAACAGACAAAGACAAGTGTACCGTATGATCCGGGCCAGGTGTATCTTGTCTTTAGCTGGGTACGGTCCATGAGAGAGGAAGGCATTCCTCACAGTCCGACCAGCACATGGAAAACTCTGGGAGCAAGACTGACACACACAAAAACACATAAAAATGAGTTAGCGCTATCATTAAGATGGATAAATGACAAAAAAAATGTCATCTCTATATTGGTTTAGACATGAATATTAGATTGTGGAGAGCTAATGTGGCCACATGCAGATGTCATTAACCGGCTCACAAGGACAGTTCGATTGCTTTCCCCCCCCGAGGGATGAAACATTGACTGCGTCTACACACTGCAATAATCCTGCAATCGTAAATGAGACCGTATTTCAAATAAGCTGTTTACATGGATTGCTTGCTTCTTTTTTATTTATATTTCTCTTTACGTGACAGAGCAGAGACCACTTAACAGCTGATGAAACTCCACTCACATTATGTTACAACATCCGAGACGGTCTTCAAACTCAAATTCAAACCAGTCATTTCTTCAGCAGTGCAACTCAGTGGCCTCTGTATTTTCGATGTATTTCAGAATTTTTCGCAAAAGTTACATCACTAGCTTAAGCATGTGTTGGTTAAACAGTCTCAAATATTGCAACATTTAGAAACAACTTTGGTGACTTTTGTATATGTTCTTGTTTACGGAAACAAATTCCATAAAAAGGATGGAATTTGTTTGCTCATTCCTCTGTGCCATAGAGCTCCATTGTTGTCAATCAATTAAAGAAATGTCACTGAGCTACATTGCGGCACTGGTGGACGGGAAGCAGTTTTACAGGCTAATGATGGAGATCACTTTCACAGTCTCTTGACAGGCAACTGGATCAAAGTTTGGTCCATCTACGAAAATGTTTTTTGAGAATCAACACGAGCATTTATAAATTGTTAATCACAAAGTTCAAGAGTCACGAGCTGGAGATCAATGCACACAGTTAAACTGAGGCACTTCAGCTTTTATCAAACCAGTTCAATTAGTTTTTAGTAAATACGTTCAAGAGTGATGGGAAGTTTAAACTGGCTTAGTTAGGCTTAAGTTCAGGGTTTTTCTTCCATGCATCTCAATGCTTAGGCATTCATGGGCAAGTGTTTAGCATTGTACTGCTTTAGGCACCACATCAGTGTTAGGTATAGCAATGTCCACTGAGCCAAGATATGAAAGAATATCTCATGAAATACAACTAGTGGAAAAAAATATATATAACAGTGCTGAGGGACAAATAACTAAGCACACACAATCTTTTTTTGTATCAAGTGAACAGGATTGCAAGTTTATAAATGAGCAGTGTTTTTGCCTCAGATATAGATTTTAATGTTTTACTTCTTTCGCTAATATTTTCAGTGTTAAAAGAAAACTACTCATGTGGGATATTAAAGGCCTTTTTCAGAGTGCAGTACAGCATTATAGTGATGCATGACAAATTCACTCTCTGTGTGTGTGTGTGTGTGTGTGCGTGCGTGCGTGCGTGTGTGTAGTTGGTGAAACTAACTTGGAAAAAGGTAATATCCCCGCTGATGTCATCTTTATTGGGGCTAAACAAACACACGTTCGCTTCACAGCGAAACTAAAGGTATGACATCACCTGCATGTGTTTGTGTGAGTGGATGAGCGTTTGTGTGTTTATTTACCTTGTGCAGGGCAGGTCCAGTGCTTGGTCCAGGGATAGTGTCAGGTGATTGCTGTTGAAACAAAAAATACACACGAGCCATTGGTGCCGAGACACACAAAATGACACACACCGCGTAAATACTCTGAGCAAACATGACTCTAAGATGAGAAAGACCAGTTTTACCATTCCAAAAATATTAAGTCAGATTTTGTTTGAACTAGCAGCAGTAACGAGAATTGATTATAAACACACTTTCATGTGACATTCAGTGCTTTCATGTACAGCAATACCTGTTACTGCAATGGACTTTCACCAAACGTAAAGCAAATGGCCATTTATTTGTACTTATAGACAATATGATCATTATCTGACAGTTTATCAGTGAAGTACGATAAACATCAACATATTCACTCAAGCACTCATCAACTGGAAACCAGTTCGAATGCAACTGCCAACTATCAAATCATAACAGTGAGACCGTAATGAATCTCCTCATGGTTACTACCATCCTGTCATCATGTTGCAGCCTTTGCCCTATGTGTATCCGCTCCACTTCCACTTCCCCAATCAGGAAATAATCTTTTAATCTTTATGGATTACTATGGTGCAAGGGTATCAAGGTGGTGGTGTTGACTTTATGGTGACATAGTAGTCATCAAATAGATTAAAAATGATAGTACATGTTCGATCAATTGGAGCGGAAACGGCGCTACCTGCAGACCTCTGATTTTGTGTTTTTCAGAGTGATGTAATTTACTAACATCTGTGTCTTGCTCGCTCCGCTAGTGAATGACAAGCTCGCTTCAAATGTGTGATAGACACATTTTTATTCAATTTTAATATCAACAAAAAGTTAGTGGATTATAACATGTTGGATGGTTTATGACAATAAATGCTTGTGTTTTTTATAACAGCATACAGACATGTGTTCATGCGTTATTTGTACTAAATCACATATTGCATTGAGTGGAAATTACACAAATATGACACATTACTAATAATATAAAGCCCGTATTCATTATTATAATCCTAATTTTCCAAAACTCACACTGCTCGACACTCAATTATACTGATTAAAGAAAACTTTTATCTGTTACTTTATCTGTAATCTGTTATTTTTTTACTCTAACCCGCACAGGCAAATCTTTACACTTGCAATGAAAGTGTTTTTATTGTTTTACAACACTTTATCACAAGACACCAAAAGCTTTTGTGACCAGTGAGCAACAGTAAAAGACTGATGTTCAAGTGAAATATCACCATAAATATGTACGCAGAGACTTCCTGTTTACATAAATAAACCCCTTTATACCGACACAACAAAGTTACCAGTGGTGTAGTCAATGAGTTTTAGAAATTGAGTATTCCGTTAAATGAAGATCCCTGATGTGTCATCAAAGTGTGGCAAGTGATTCTAGGTTATATGTGCGTCTACCTGGAACCTGGAAGAAGATGGCTTGTCAATATGTAACCTAAATCTGATTAATCCAGTCAGAGGAAATTAGACATTTTCCACAGCAGACATTCTCACTCGTCATAATTAAGAAAAGTAAAGGTGTTATTAATACTGTAACATTAACGATGACACTCAAGTGCCCGGACAAGTCATGACAGTGTGACAGTGAGCCAGCAGACGAGTGTCAAAAATTTCTACTCCATTTCTATTATCATTGGAAGGATAGTACACATTTTAAAGACAGTTCATTAAAGTCTTGGCATTGGACAATAGAAAAATACAGTGCAGCCATCGTCAGAAATCAACTGTCTATGCAAAAAGAGTGGCGAGAAAGGCCATCGAAAGGTGTGCAGATAATGTGACTGGCTGAAATGGGAGCCTCGATGCAAACAACTCTAATACGAAGAGGATGGAGGCTCTATGGTCTGATGACATGGAACGGAGTCTTTTCACCATCTTACTAAATACTTGATCCTGGCAGTGTCATGCAGCGGGAAAGTTTTTTTTTTTTTTTTTTTTTTTTTCCAGCAAGACCTGCAGAGGATAAAAAAAAAAAAAAAAGTGCAAAAAATACTGTCGAAAAACCTGCTCTTTGCAAGAGAAGGCTGAATTTAAAAAAATATTATTCCAGCGAGATAACAAAGCCAACGTAACATACATGTTAAGGGCTGAGTCAAGTAGGTTATATGGTGAACAAGCAAAAAAAATTGCTTTTTTCCAATGACTACATGCAACATGACCCGGCTTGAGTAGTTTTGCCGGTTAGTACAACTGATAGAGACCGACCCACAGAAAGATTATAGTGGCTGCCGAAGGCAATTCATAGAGATTTGCTTTCAATTTTACCATTAAAGAGTATTTTGTCCATTGATCAGTGTCCAAATAAATATGTGAGCTGCTGTATAACCATATCAACCAAGATAGCATCTTTAGCAGTGGATATGGGGTGATAAAATATCACATACTGGTATGTGCTTTGAAAACACTGTGGCAGTATTTCCCAGATAAAAAGACAGACTGTAAAATTGCATTAGGATGACACTCACATTGCCAGCTTTCATTAAAAAAAGAGACAGATGAGAGCCTCCTGCAATAGGAGTGCAACTGGTCTGTGACATCAGCAGCATCCCTGATAGAGTTGTGGGTTTGACTCCCTCAGGAAACCTTCACAGAAAACTGAGCCCGTTTGAGCAATTGTTGCTGCCCTTCGCCTCTCTCTGGCTGACAATAACAAACCACCAGATGATGACAGACAGATTCAGAGATATCAAATGAACAAATGAGAAGCACCTAAGCGACTGTGGAAGACAGACAGTGCAATACAAATGAACTGAAGTGCAAGAGGAGAAAGAATAGAGGAAGGCTGAACAATCCACAACAGCCTATGAATATATGATAGTGGATATGAGCATGACATGGAGAGGAAAAGGAGATGAGGCAGTGAGAGACAGAGAGATCATGCTAATTATAATCGTGAAAGAAAAGACAAGTGAGCGATTCGAAGACAGAGAGGGAGACCGATGCTCGGCTGTGGCTTTGAGTTGCAAGGAAAAGAAATGGAGTGATGATTAGAGAGATGTAGAGCAGTGTGTGTGATCCTCATTAGAGCGATGATACTGTCTGGGATGTCACAGATCTCACACACGTACGAGCAAGAGAACACAATTGCGCACACACTTAAAAAAAATTTTTTTTTTAAAAGTGGATCACCCTTCTGAGAAACACCCTTCTTTGCTTTCTTATTAAGAGTTAGATGGGAAGATCGATAACACTCTCATTACATTAAAAAACGGAGCTGAAGCCAGAAGCCGGTTAGCTCAGCACAGCACAAATAGGCTTAAAGCTTAAAAGGGGAAACAGCTGTCCAAAGGTAACAAAACCCACATACCAACATGTATAAATCTCCCTGCAGACACATTATGTGTTGTTTGTTTAACTCACACAAAAACCAGCAACTAAAAACAACTTTTTCTTTTGATGGACTCTTCTCAATTCACAATTTGGTTTCTGCCATTTACATATTATCCTGTCTCTAGTTTCAACTTTATAACTTAACAACTGTAAAGTAGTGAATTGATCATTGCTCATCAAAGCTATCTGCTGACCAGGAAAATAGTAATTCTTATGCTGCAGCCCTGAGACGTTGATTAAATCTCCAAATTAGATTAGTTGTCAGACAAATTAGACATAAAGAGAGGTGTGATGTGTGATCAGCTACAGTATTGTTTCTTGAATAGAGCTTAGACAATCAGTGGATTAGTTGATAATTCAATCAACAGAAAATTCATTGATAATTAATTGATTCTGTGGTTGCAGCTCCGCTATCGTGTGCACCTGCTTTTCTTTGTATAATGTAAAAGTAAACCAAATAAAAAGGACGAGCAATGTGAAATAGACATCTGGGACTTAGGACAATTGCGTTTTTGACATTTTATAGACCAAACGACGGATGAATCAAGAGAATAATCAGCAGATTTATCTACAGTGAAAATGATTGCAGTCGCTGCGCCAATATTAACTATAAAGAAAGTTGGAGATGACAGACTGTCCAAAAGCAGTTTTTCCTCATTAACAATACAATTTGAGGTTTGAGTTGCACATTCATCAGCCCCGAGAAACATTTTGAAAATAGTCCGGTTTTTTTTGCTGTAAAAAATGCCAGCTCAGTTGCAACGTACTCCTACATATCAGTGAAGATGAGAGCTTTTTTTCCGTTCAGACTCGAGGTTAAGTAGAGCACACCAGCCAGCCAAGCACAGACTACAGAAATTGTTTCTGACTCTTGCTATCTCTCTCTTGCTCCTTCTTTCTCTCTTTTGTCTTGGTCGCTGTATCTTATCTCTCCATGTCTGGTGAACACAGATCTTTTAAGAGGTCTTTGTTTCTCCACCACCATCTCTTCTCACAAAACACACTCTGGACACACACCAGCACCGGATGTGTTTCATTCGCACTGTATCGCACAACAAGAGAAATGTCTGCTCTTGTGCTCCGGCCGGTCTCCTTGTCTGTGCTTCGATTTCTTCTTCAAAAAAAACAGACACACACTCGTCTGTAACAGGGTATACTGTACATGAAGAGAAGAGAAGAGAAGAGAAGAGAAGAGAAGAGAAGAGAAGAGAAGAGAAGAGAAGAGAAGAGAAGATGAATGAGGAGTGAAAGCTATAAAGATAGAGCGCATGCTGACATGCTTATCTATGTGATGACTTCAAAGTGTGTATACAGGGAGCGCGCGAGACAGAGCGAGGTCATTATCTGCAAGAAATGGATTACTCTCAGATGAGACTGCTGAGCACGGTGAAGAGCTGTACAGCGCGGTATGCTTGGCAAAGCCTCCTCTCACACGCGCACAAACACATCCACACTCACACCAAAGCGGCTGTCGACTCCTCGACAAACCGTCATACAAGGAAGTCAAAATGGAGACATCAAAGCAGAGACAGCTCGATGAGCACGAATCAGAAGACAAAACACACACACAGGGAAGCCGTTAAGAAACTCACCTGCCAGCTCATGACCTTCGCCTTACCAACACAGAGCCGAGCGCTCGGATTTGTTCGTAGACTCGTTTTAGGAGCAATCTACAAACGGAAACTAAATCGGTGAGAGTTCTCAATCAAAAATGGCGAAATTCACTACGTTTTGGAGATGCCATGAACCCGTCGTCTAGCTCTTCTTAGATCTGGGGCCTCATTCATAACCGACGGGTACGCACACAACGGGGCCTGAAAAAGGCGTACGCCACTCATTACGCAAAAGTCGAGATGAATAAAAACAAATTTGACGATAAATAGTGCGCGCCTGTAAACAAACTCTCGTGCGGACGTTTTTGGAGACGGGGAAAATTGCCGACACGGGCGGTGAGGTGGTGAATTGAAGCCAGATTGTAGAAATGAAATGTGACAGACAACTTGATACGTATAACAAAGCCTTTCGCACATTTAATTTCACGTCATGTCACGTCTTAGGGTCCATTTTTTATCATTAACATTCCAGCAGGGTCATTTTTGCTCGTGACCTACAATTATTCCATAAGCAACTTTGAACTGCGAATGATAGGAGCAGATCTGTATCTCCCATTTATTTCCACTCATTATATCATACGCGCTTGTCACTCCAACACGTTCCTTCTCACCGCATTTACATTGCAAACTAATCGTCATCCTTTGTAAAAATCCAAGATAACCTCAAACGGCATCAGGTTGAAGAACTGCAGACCGCAGAGCGCGTCGTCGTGGCGACAACGTGGTGGAACTTCTTTTACTGCAGCAGCAACACGTTACCACTCGCTGCATTTTCCTTAGTTTGTGACCACCGAGCAAATATGTGCTTCGTATCCTCCAACTCGTCCACAAACACTTCGAGTTCTGTGTCGGAAAAATTCGATTTCCGGGTTTTCCTCTCCGTCGTTTACACGATTCACCAAATATACTTATAGAATTTGCCATGTGGACCATTTATGGTTGAATGTGGGCGTGATGAAGGCGGGATGCGAGGCGGATCTACGTGCGCACATTTCAACGGGGATTGTGGTTTATAAAGGGAACACTGCGTGCAGGTGTGCGTGCGCACGGTTTTATAAATCGGAATTTTTTTTTTTTTTTGCACGCCGTTTTCTAGTTTTGTGTGCACATGTACACTTTTAGTGTGGATGGTTAATAAATGAGGCCCCTGGTTGGCAATTTTTGTTGTTTCCAACTTGAAGACTGGTCACATGCTGCCTAATATATTCAAAGCCTTGACAGGTACCACTGTAAGATAATTTACAGCATTCAGTTGACCTGTCTTTGGGTTTAATGTTGTGGCTAATCGATATATATGCTGTCTAACTTTTATTTTGGATGTTACTTATGGTTTTAATGTTATTCTGGTGTGTTTTTATTGAATAAATGAACCCATTCAACTATCACAATGTACTTATAGTGTAAATGTAAAGTCTCCACACCTAAACCTCTGCAGTTATGACAACAGTTTCTGTACATCGACATTACTGACCGCTAAGAAACACAAAGTTACGGTCAAGTCAACCGGTTTGTAATTGTTTGTCAGCATTGCCTTTGACGAAAGCTTCATGTCCGACGTTACATTCACACTGGTTCTTCATCCATTTTCATTTAGCAGCAAGATCCAACATAAACTAATAGTCCACAGTAAAACTGGTTGCAGAAAATTGAATTGCGCCTTAAGGGTATTGTAATATTAGACAAAAAGTACAACCGGTCAGCTTGGCGATGCTGCCGGCCAACTAGCAGCGGCGCCCTGAGCCTCTCGCTTGCTCTGAGATTATTTCCTCACCAGTGGGCTCACACATGTATGTTTTACTCGAAACCCGTGTTCTGTTATTTTGTCGAATCAATAAGTGGCTGTCAAACTAGACACCCGAGCTGTGGTCAACTCTGGTGGAAGGAGGAAGGAGGAGGAGAGCAAATGAGTCAGATTTAGCTTCTAGAAAGCACCCTGGCAAGTGCAGTAAAAGTTGAAAAGTCAGTCAGGTGTTAGGAAATCTCTGCGATATTGAAGCCAATAAGGGACTACTAATTGAATACCACAGCAAGTCACAACAATGTAAGGCAGGATCCTCCGAGGTGAGGCTGCTGCAGGCTGTAACCAAAGGCGATAGATGGCTCTGTGCAGCGCAACAGTTTCAATTCACTTCATAAACTGTCAGTAAACATCAAGGAAGCACATGAGGTAATGAGAAAATGTGGTTATGTCAGATGGTTTTTGCTTTGACAAGTCCCAGAATATCAGAACAACAAAAAAGACACTGCTTCAATGCGGTTTAGATCAATCAGAAGTTCAGAATCAACGATATGTCTGCAGAAGTGTACAAAAGCTGTGATTTGAGATCAGGTCACCATCTTTATCTTCAGTATTCATAGTTCATCTTTTTAGACAACTGTCTTTTTGCTGCAGTGCAAAAACAATCCCTGGTATTTCCCTGCAAACATCTCTTTGGGTTTTCTCTTTCACTACACATAGAAGTGTGTGTCTGTGTGTGTGTGCGTGCGTCTTTGTATGCCAGCCGAAGCATAGGCAAGTGCCAGTGTCTAGAGAGGACCAGTCTGCAGAGCAGCGCCATACCTTTACACTACTTACCCACGCCTCATCGCACTCACCCACACATGAACTCACACAACGCACACACTAAGTTAGATAAAGAGATGAAAAGGGAAAGGAAAAAAAAAAAATCTTCATCTACTCAGTCATCCCTTGTTTTCTTGCCCTCAGAAGCAATGGACAAAAACATAGAGATCAAGCTGTCGCATCTGCATTTCCTCCGCTGAAAGTTGTTTTAAGATTTAATATCAGTGGTTTGTTTTGACAGGAAAATGTGATCACATTAACAGGTAACAAGAGACTAAGAGGTCACCGATCTGTTGGTCATTTAATCATCATCTAAAATGCCCAGATGGAACATGACATTAGCTGTTTGTCTCTCTTGGTTGTACGTGGCTTCACACGACAAATGTTGCATATTTTTAGCACATCTGGCTCCCGCGGGACTTGAAGTCCTGGCAGACAGATACCCACAGAGGGAACCAGGAACATGTTTTCTCCTGGCTGCCACTCATGATGAAGATAAGCGGAGCTGACACACTGAACAGCCATTTGGCCTGTCAGGTGTGTTTGTTGCACATCAGCGCACACCGAGTCACACACATTTACTGCTTAGTTGAACCATCGTCATGAAAGAGAACCAAAGGACCCCTGAGACAGATCAGACTGTTGATTTGGCCCATTTGGATCGGGAATGTTAGATAAATACCCCTATGTTGATTAATCAAGTCAGTCACGCGATTGAAAACCAATAAATCCTTTAATTAAGCAACAATGTCATATATTTGCTATGGTTCTGACTGCAGTGTGAGGACTGGCTGATTTTCTATGAATAAAATTAAATATCTTTCATTACTGAACTATTAAACTAACGGTTATTCAAACAGGAAATGTGAATACTGTACACCACAGTGGATTTCAGAACGTGTAATGGAAATTGGCACCATTTTTTGTGCATTTCCTAAACTGAGCAATTAATCTGTTAATCAGAAATCTACTGAGAAATAATTCATTTAAAGGCTAATGAAAAAAATTGTTAATTGACCTGCAATTACATTTTGTAAACAAATAAGCCAAACGTATCTAAGCCACTTGTGAGTGTATGCAAGTGTGTGTGTGTGTGTGTGTGTGTGTGTGTGTACTGAATCTGGTGGTGGGGGGGAGTTGCCTTGACTACCGGAGTGTGAAGGTATGATGTCCAACAGCAATTCTGGTTATTATGGATGTAACATTCACACACGCACGCACGCACGCACATACACACACACACACACACATACATACATGCATGCGTACATGCATACATGCATGCATACGTACGTACGTACGTACATACATACATACATACATGCATACACGGTGCCTCTGCGACAGAAACGATTGTAGCAAAATGAAAACACCTGAGTCGTGACGGAGTTACGAAACGGCCTCAGACAACAGAGTGCTGTCGGAAAACCTGGCGGTTCAAAGATATAACAGTCAGTCGTGTTCATCAAACCAAACACGGAAGGACGGACATCAGTCCACGGTCGGTTTGAAATACTCACGCTCTTCTTCCGCAGGTGCAGCCCGTGCTTGAGTAGCCCCGGCAGATCCCGGATTTTGTGTTTGAGCTGAGCTTGGTCCCGTGCGCTCCTGTTCCACCGCAAGCCCGCGAGCAAGCCGTCCTCTGCGGGCTCCGAGTCCTCCATGGTTCTTCTCCTTCTCCTGTCTGTCCTCGAGCTGCCTGCCGTCTGCCTGCCTGCCTGCCTGCGCTCCCGGTGTCTACCGTATCCTCACAAGACACACCGCCGCCCGCGCCCGTTCGCCATTTCCCCCCGCCTCACGCTCATACTCAGCGACCTGCATCTGCAGCCAAACCGCGCGCGGCGTTAACGACCTACTGAACGTATTCAGCAGCACGCGACGCTGCTGCTCCACCCAATGGCTCGCGCGCCCTACTCCTCAGTACTACTAGGTTGATGTGTATGTGTGTGTGTGTGAGCGTGTCCTGTCCGCGGAGGGGAGGTGAGGGGAGGGGGTGGTCACAGGTGCATAGAAACATTGCATCACTTCCACCTTTCGTTCTCTAAAACATGGTCAGACCAGGAAAAGCTCGAGATAGTAACCATTACACTGACCGTTGCACTGGTACAGTTGACATACGGCTTTACTGTGTATTTGTTTTAGGCTACAAGTTGTATGCATTTAAAACAACACAAAAGACAATAATCTTTGTGGGAAGGGAGAAAAAGAAGACAGGGGTAGGGCACTCCGTAGGGCTGAGTCACCACTTTACCTGGCTCAAATTTCCATAGGTAAACAAAGACCTGCCACAAAGTCTTATCTGCGTGTGTGGTAGCCTTCATTCAGCAGCCTATTTTTCTAGTTTTAAGCTGTATTTCTTTTCTGACTGTGAGAATACTGCAGAGCCGGGAGCCAGTTCAACCTGGGGCTGAAGGCAGGTGAGCAACATGAAACATGAGAGAGGTCTCAACCCTGGATTGTGGGTTGCCCAAGATTATGGAGACACTATGTCTAGTGTGGTTCAAGCATGTTGTAATAGCCGACATCCGACTGGGCTTTTTAAACTTTTCCTCTTCCTTTGTTAGAGGCAGTAGGCTACAAGTTTGCATAAGACACTGGTTACAGCAAGTTTAAACTAGACCCAGTGGATTAACTAGCGCCTGATGGAAAATGCAGTCAACCAATATTATCTCCAATATTGGTACAAGTATCTATGTCAGCCGATGAGTGACCGGTTCACTAAAGTGATGCCAAAAATATATGTATTACTTTTCAGACATGGCAAACATAACATCGCTGGCTTTGTTCACTGAAGCACGCAGTTTGACTGTTCTCACACTGTAAATAGGTGGTTATCATCATGTATTGTCCCAAACTAGTAGTACTAGTACATGTAGGCTGCTATAGGGTTAGGTACAGAACACCTGACTGAACTGTTTCAGTAGTAACCAATCAGGCTTTGAAAACTGGTTTATCATTCATTACCAAATTTTGATACCTGCACTCCATCCACACTGACATCTTTTTGTTTTAAAACACACAACTTTTGCTCTGTTTACACAGGAGTAAATCACATCTGCTTCAGTGAGCCCCAGCAGTTAACATACTGATAGGTAAAGTCACTTGGTTTTAACTTAACTTTAACTTCTAACTCTAAAATGCATGAAAACCAAAAATTTGTAGGCTACCACAATGTGAAATGTAGTTTTCTGTTTCTTGAAATGGAGTTTATAAAATTGTTATAGAGAAAAGTACCGGTAACAAAGTCAAGGTATCGGTACAAAGTCAAGGTATCGGTACTGGTACCGCTATCAAAAACTGTTTGAATAATATGTTGACGATAGTTGGTCATTATCAGTGACATATAGCCTAGGGCCTAGCGGTAGGCGTACCAGACCTTTTGGTCATGGTAACTATAACAAACACTTAGGTAACATTGTGACAAAGTCACAGTTTGGTTAGGTTTAAGCACCATAACTATTTGGTTAGGCTGATTTGGCTTTCAAATAAGTATGTATGTACTTAAGTATGTAAGTTAGGCTATGTGGGGCTACATGAGAACAGTAGAACACAAGCAACCTGGCTGCAATAGTTTACTTAATGCATTCACTATGTTTTCAAATTCTATTCACATATTATTAGGCAACAAAGCTTCTCTTACTCTGAATCATGTACAATAACTCACCTCTGGCAAAATCCATCACACAACAATAACACCGTCGGTTGTCTGTTTCCTTGTTTGTTTAAATCTTTGCACTATTGTTTAGTTAGTTTTAATTTAATTTAATTATTTTATTTTATTTTATTTATTGTATATACTGTGCATTTTTATATTTAATATTTTACTGTTGTTTTATTGCTTTCCTGTACCTATAATGCTGCTGTAGCGAAAAAATGTCCCCTTGTGGGATTAATAAAGTAACTATCTATCTATCTATCTATCTATCTATCTATCTATCTTACAGCACGACAAGGTGCACAGTTCGCTTGCATTACAAGAAGAATTCAATTCTGCTGCCACATGCAATACACATGTAATCAATGCAAATCCATCTTGTGGCTTTATGAGCAGTGAATAAATTGTGGGACAAGAAGAAATTCATTTTATGGCTCGAAAAAGAACACAGCCTTCTTAGGAAGATCGTGAACGTGCAATAATATGATTAAGGAATCCAACTGAATACGATATGAAAAAGAATTAATTTGAATTCAGAAGATCCAAGAGGATCTGAGCCTGATACTCTACAAGACTTAAAGCCGAGCAGAGTTCAGCTTGATTGCAGTGGGTTCAGTTATATAATTCAGATGTCGAGTCCGCCTCTCAATAGGACTTGTAATCTGGGATAATTGGCCCCTTTCAGGGACTCGGATTATACCAACGCTATCTCTGTTAGAGGTAATGGGCCAAAGCAATGTTGGGCGTCAAATCCAGATCCAAATGTGGGAAATGACACAATTACAACGCAGCATGTGTATTAACTCCATCACTCACCATACATGTGATGTTGTTGTCGATGAGGGATGTGGCAATGTTGGACATTAAACACAGTCAAAGTCAAGGAAAAAGTGCATAAAAGTTTTACTGTCCATAGACCCTTCAACTCTGTACTTCAACTTTATATCAATGGATAAACCTGTTGTCACTTGATGGCTGCCTGGCAGTAAAACCTGAGCCAACTGAGGGAGGATCAATGCTGCAGGTTTACCAAGACTATCCGTAGTTTCTTAAGCTTTGGATCCCAGCGTAAATCAGGTTTTATTGCAGTGCAGGTGTCTGGCAGTAGGAATGAAAAGGGATGACAGCTGAAAATGGTTAATTGTGTGAACGGCTCACACAGTAATTGTGAGAACAGATCTGTATACCTTGCTAGAACAATGCAGACATAAGCATATCAAGTGGAGAAAATGTCAGGAAAGTTTAGGGTGTGCAGGAAGACAAAAAGCAAAGATAGCTGTTAAAGCTTCCGCAAACTCAAAATTTCAGCATTTCTCTATAACATAAAAAATTAATGATCAAGTCAGAGTTTTAATAAAGCCTTCTACTCTAATATGATATTATTAACATTGCTCTAATTTTGGCATCAAAAAGTGTCCATGTACTGTAGGACCTCATCCCTCATAGTAAGCAGCTGATTATGAAATGAGGTTTTAAGGTCCTTTAAGAATTTTCAGCATCAAGATAAAATGTTGAATCAAGTATTGATTTCTCTCACGATTTAATACAGTTAAGCGTCCGTGCAGTGCAGATCGAAGCCCTTACATTAAGTTTGTACACAGGCTCGACGTACCTCGTGGCTGCTGAATGAGAGTTCTGTGGAGAGCCTGACATTTGTAAAGCCCAAAAATGCAAAGCAGCCTCAGCATCAGTGAAATCATTTGTTTTTTTCCTGTGGAAATTGCAAAGAAGGCTTCTTTTGACTGAAGAAAAAAAAAAAAGTCCCATCAGGGGCCTCGTGAGCGCCACAATGTGCTGAACTGCAAAAGCAGAGGTAAACACAATCACTAAAAACCCTTCAGTCCTTTTTACAATCATCGTTCAGATAGCTGCCTTCTGAGATTTGGTCACAACGCCGAAACTGAGGCTGTGAAACTCCAGTCAGCTGTGAGGAGAAGATATTCATGCATTAAAATAAACAAAGCCACTGGATAGTTCCTGCAAAGTTGCATCCTACAATGAACATGTGTACTTGTGTCACATTTGTCAAGACATAAGGAGATGATTAGCAAGCTTTCTTCATAGAAGTCCAGAAGGTTTCTCTTTAAAGAGCCTCAGTAGTGTGCAGCACCTGCAGTAAATCTGAAAAATGTAGCAAATTTCATATTTAGACTCCAGGGGCCAGCAGCCTCCTGAAAGTGAAAGAAGGAAATAAGGGAAGCACTGAGTGTCTGCTGAATTGCTGAAGAGGCAGAAGAAGAGAAGGGAACTTTGGGATTTCTTGTGCCGAGTCTGGAGGATGATAAAATATGCTGCCCTGCGGTCCTCGGGGGACCCACACTACGACCGACCGCTGATACACGCACACGCAGTCACATGTGCACACACAGCAAAATCAAACAAACGTGATCGTAGAGCATTTGGAGAAAAGAAAAATTGTGGCGTGTGTAAAATACTACACAATACATGATGATTACATGATGATGATGCAGTGGGAGTAAAATGGATTTTAGGGGGAGGGGAAGCGGAGTACGGGAAGGAGACGGGAAAAGAAAGAGGGAGAGGAACTAGAAGGCCGAAGCAGGGAGAGAGAAAGATAGTAAACCAATTACCATAGGACTGGAGAAAGCCTTTCATCCCAAAACTGTCACCACATACAAATATGCACACTCCTTTTTTCTTTTCTTTTTTTACCTCCCCTGCATACAAATGCAGTATCCACACACACATTGGTCAGATATGTCTCTTTATCACTCACTCACACACATATTCAGAGCTCTCTTCAAACAAATGCACTCTTGATTAAATATTGAAGAGAGCCTGTGGCGAACTGAGGGGAGATACAATTCCTCTTGTCTCTTATGGAGCTCCCCATTCAGAGAAAAAGAAGAGGGGAAGAAAACAGTGGCCTGAGAGAAAGGCACACAGGGAAGAGGAGGATGAAGAAGAGTGGAGAGCGTGGAGGGTGAGAGGACGAGGGATGGGAAAGGGCTGCGTTAAAAGAGGATAAAGCCAGAGCAGACGAGAGGATGGAGCCGTCCGAAGGGAAAGAACAGTGAGGAGAGGACTGGCACGTTGAGCAACAATATGGCAGATAAGGTCGCGTACACAGGAACAGAATCGACGTCACACCGTGAAAGAACTGGTACTGTCGTGTGCACTTTCATTGCAGGTAATTGCAGTGACCTTTACGACATGACCGATGTAACAGAACTATTTTTAGCCACACTACCTGGTCAGAGATATTATAATGAAAGTTTGTACAGAGATTTTTGGTCCCATGAATCTTACTCATTCTGATGATCCTCTGACCTCTCTTAACAGTACTATGAGCTTGAAGTGAAATGTCACAACAACTGCTGGGTAGATTGCTATGAAATTTGGTACACATGTTCGAGTGCACTTCACGATTCACGTCTTTTCTGTTTTCATTTAGCAACATCGTCAGGCCAACATCCATTTTTTTTTTCCCGTCAGCCCTAGCTGTACTGTGCTTATTAGTAAGATAGTGAACACATCCAGTATTACACCAGCATTGCCATTGTGAGCATGTTAGCACGCTGACGTGCTTTCAGCTTGAAGCACTGCTGTGCTGTTGAGTACAGCCTCACGGTGCTGCGAGCATGCCTGCAGACTTCTCGTCTTGTTTAACTCAATCTGGATTTAGGGTCAGTTTACAAAACAGTGATATGAACATTTTAGTGTGTGAAGTCAATATTGGTGAACCTTCACCGGGGCTGACACTGTTGCTTCCAAAGAAAGAACCGCTTCATTAACATCAGGGTGAAGCTTGACATTTGTGCTACGACAATCAAAAAGCTGCTGGCTGATGAGATACTTTACATCCAACACATTATGCCATACATGTACATCAAATTTATTTGTACATAGAAACAAAACATGTACTGCACTTCCATGCCCGTAGAGGCCCTAAAGCAATTTCTGATTAATGTGGGTGTCATATATTGTGTTGGCAATTAACAGGACTGTCCTCGCCATACTTTTGCCTTCTGGATGTCACCCCTTCAGGCAGGACTGAACGTCCCTCTTGTCAGAACTACTGCGTGATTGCCATCTAGCAGCAGCCCCAGTGAACTGCAGGCTGAACACTTCAACGTCACAGGCTCCATTCTTGCTTCTTCAGATATCACAGTGTTTCACACAAACCTTGAACACTCATCTGTGACGAGAAACACAGGCATCAAACAACCGAGAGTTTTAATGATCAGAGACTGTGATGCACAAAAGAACGCCCGGGGGCGGGGGGAAGTAAAGAGCTAGGAGAAATGCTTGTTCTGCACACAGTGTCGACTGAATGAAATCTAGAGAGGACACACTCAAAGTGATGTCCAGACTGCCTTAACAAACAGGACAGATCAAGTTAAATTCCCAGTTGATTACACAATGTGATTTTTACTAATTACATAAAATAAAAACTATGCAAGGGTCAAATGGAAAATGAAAAAAGAAATGGATGTATTAAGAAAGAGCAATTAAATTAAGATTTTAAATTATGAAAATACCTACTTGATGCTTTGATTGTAATCATTTCGTTTGTCATCCATCCGCCTTTGAACATAAATCACGTCCGTTTCTTTTTAAGGCTGCACTTCTAGTATCTCATTTCTAGTCAGGTAGAATGACTCCGTCTGTGGGATGGGTCCCCATCCCTGGAGCTCTGTGTGAAAATCTAGTTTTGAGAGCTTTGTCATGTTAGTCTGTATTGTATCCATGTTTTGTATATTCCTAATAAAGTTGCTTTAATCAATTTGCCACAAATCATTCAAGCATAGGAGTATCATGTGCTGGACTTAAAGAGAACCTGAACACGACATACAGCCCAGAAGTAGTGGGTGGGTCAGGGGGGGTTCAGTGGGTTCAAACCGCATTTTATTTCCCAAAAAGACCCACAACAGGTTAATGTAACCATGCTACTGATATACCCTTCTGGAATTTATGTATGTATTATAAATACATTCACTTTCCATTGTGAAGGCATTGATACATACACAACTTCACCAGCGCCTCAAAAATAATCACATCACATTATCTATTTTATATGTATTTATTTTTTATAGGGTTAGGCAATATTTGTTTATTTTATTTTATTTGTTTTTGTGTATATAGTTTGTGTGTGTGTGTGTGTGTGTGTGTGTGTGTGTGTGTGTGTGTGTGTGTGTGTATATTTATTCATTGCTCTTGTTTTTTTTTCTAAAATAATTATTTTTTTCTATCTTATTTTATGTATATGTATTTGTAAAAAAAAAAATTCTTATTGTGTGGACGTTTTTGTGTTTCTATTCTGCTGTGACAACTAAATTTCCCCACTGCGGGATTAATAAAGTCTAAATCTATAAGTCTATATAACAATATTCTGCACTGTGAGGCAATCAAATTGGTGTCTGGCAGATTTCTGAGAGGTGTGAGGTCTCCTTCCCTTTGATTTCTCTGGTTATATTTGGCCATTGCAGGCAGTGTTGCAAATCAATGAGCAGGATGTCTTTGTGGTCATTTTGGAGTTTCTGCATCATCGTAGTGCAAGTACCTTTATTTGTCAGAGTCTTTCCCTGCTTCAGTAGAAGAACAGATATTCCCACGTGTTTTAAATAAAGGCTTAACGGATTCCCTTGAAAATCATTGTTTTAGTTTTTATCTATAACATCAAATAATATTCACATATTTAATATTAATACATTAGTATATTATCTTTCAAAGACATGGTAGAATGGTCGGTTAGTATTATGTATTTTGCCACAAGGACACTATGACGTGCACCGTATCAATAGATTCAGAAAAAAAAAAGAAAGAATATGAAGGCTTACACCAGAGTAACATTAGTTGAGGTTGAATGCTAATTCTCACATTGTTCATAATACTACTAACACAACAGGAGAAGTGACTGAGTGCGAAGAGGATCTGACTAATTTAGACACCCGATTTTTTTTTACCCCAAAGTGCAGTATCGGTGTAATGCTGGTGTAATACTGGATGTGTTCACTATCTTACTAAACACAGTACAGCTAGGGCTGACGGGGGAAAATGGATGTTGGCTTGACGATGTTGCTAAATGAAAACAGAAAAGAAAATGAATTGTGAAGTGGACTCGAACACGTGTACCAAATTTCATAGCAATCTACCCAGCTGTTGTTGTGACATTTCACTTCAAGCTCATGGTACTGTTAAACTGTCAAACTTCAACTAAGCCAAAAAACAATCCTAAAACAACACAACACACACTAATGTTGCCTAAACACCAGCCAGTACCACTACTGGAACACCAATTTTGCCCTTCTCTCCTTCTGGTTTGCACATTTCTCAATGACTCTAGTTAAAGTCAGTCACGTCAATCAGCTTCTTTTCCACTGACAGCATGGCCAGTGTGTCTCAATCTGCAGCAGTCTGTGTAGACGAGGAGACGGGGATCTGTGTGTTGTTACCTCGATGTGTGCACACCGCTAGTGTCTGTTAGAGGCCTTCATCAACACGGATATTGACACATTTACTCGGATGATACTCGGACTCCTCAGAAGTACATTATCCGTACCCGAGTACTCGTCTCATTCCCAGAAATAACAGAATTTTCTGCAGTTCCTCTTTAAGTTTCCATTCCACTACCAGTCAGATAGAAAACAAGCAGGAGTAACCGTGTGATTACACCATGGCGGATGTGAGGTGAACCTGAAAGACGGCATCAAGAGTTGTCCAATCACATTAGATTAAAAATAAATATAAAACAATAGCGAAAGAAACATGATCAGCATCTTTGGAGACTTTAGAGCTTGAATTGTTTGAGAATTAAATCTGCCTGAGAAAGAAAGAAAAAACATGTCAAAAACTCACAATGTCTCTAATAGATGTTAAGTCACGCTTGTTTCTTTTAAAAATAATAAAACATTGTTAACCATGTTTAAGGTTATCAGACTCAGTAACAACTTCACTGAAGTAGCCTTGTATTATTGTACAGACTTTGATTTAAATTGGCTCCATAAAAGAAGCTGCAGCTGTAAGTTCTTAATGTCAAAGGAAGATGTGACCCTTCAAACTGAGATCATGTAAAAGCAAAACAAATCTAACAACAACTAGCAGTGTGATTCAACTTAACATCTTCCTCTAATTTAACTATGTTTGCTGGACAACTCAAGACATCTTCAAACTACAACTGTCATTATTCAATTATTCTGAATAATATTTCTGTGAATGTAGCATGAAGGCCACCTGGAACAGTTATAGCCATTCATTGACATATGATATGACATCTGATGTTGTAATGTTTAATTCATATGAAATATAAGTGTCTTCCCGCACATACCCGCCAGCCTCATCAGTCAGACTGTTAACTGTTTGATTCAGGACTAACTTTCTCTAAAATAATTTATTTTCTTTTTTTTTTAACAAGAGAAGAGCAATGATGATAAAGCTTGCTTAATAGCTTCATCATCAAAACCTCTGTCAGTTCAAGTTTTACTTACTGGGATAGGCTCCAGGCCCTGTGACCCTCTACAGGTTAAAGAGGGTAATGGATGGATGAACAGAGTTCTGATTACGATTCTTTGTGTGACCGTGGTGAAATTTACACTGACTAAATGAGAAAAGAAAGAGTTGTTTTCTTAGAGCACCCCTCTTTGTGGAAAAGCATGCAGTGGAACATAATGTGCATTCACTCCAAGCTGCTTAATGTTCTGGATTGTAAGCCCCTTTTAAAATGCAAAGTAACAAAGTGGAGAAAGGAAGCACAAATGTTACACACACACATGTGCATATCGTTTATTAAACCGTAAAATGAAGAATAAATGTTGTAGCTTATTTTTAATTATGGTTATTTTCCATTAGATCAGACTGTGTGGTCTTTTGAGGTAGAAAATAAAGTCACAAAACCAAAAAGCAGAAATGAGAACAGAATTATTGCTTGTAGCTCGCCAGACCATCGCCCAGAAAAAAGCAGGATCAGCCCACATAAACCGAATCCATGAATGCATCTGAATACCTTAAAGAATAGGGATGGTTTTATTTGCCCAAAACTTTGTCAACCCAACAAACTGAAAGCGTGTCTTGAGCCCGTCAGCAGAGAGGAGAATGCCCAGGATCAGCACTTCCTAAAATCTCAGCGACTGCCCTACCACCACTGAGCTATTCTCAAGTCTCAAACTGTCCACTGAAAGTACAATCACTCACTCCACACCCCCCGATCAAAAGTGGCCACAAACCCGTTCTTACAACATCCCCAACAAAGAACACCTCATAGCATCTAGTATGCAGGCCTTTTTGACCCAATTTGGGGGTTCTCAGAACCGATTCCCCATGAATAATCCCAAAAGACAGAGGGAAAGTTTCATATCCAAAATAGCAGCAGGGGGAAATTAGAAAAATTTACATATTTTGACAGTGAAACCTCTCAGAGGCTGATGATACTCATGATTGCATATGCTACAATGCACAATTGAATAGAGGACATATAGCTGCATGTACTCTACTTAAAAGGGAAAAACATGAAAAAAGAAAAATGTCATGAAAACATAACTGAAACCTAATGGAAGTGGATGATTTTCTTCAATTCTTTTTAGAGAAAAAGGAGACGAGGTATCCAGCTGCTGCGTAACCATGTGTAAGTTACTGGCGGGAGATACATGTGACGCACAAAGCTCATATCCAGATGAGGTTCATAGTTCGATAATGAGTATCATATTCCAGCCAGGTTTCACAGAATGATGATTGCTGTTTTTCAAAATGTACAAAGTAAAAGTCCACATTTTTGCATTAACATTTTTAATTGCAGCCTCATGGCTGGTTGCCTCCGCCAACCAGTCAAGCTTCAAATAGTGATGTCGCTTAAAAGAAGCTGCATTTCGAAAATGTGGATTCTTCAGACTCATCGTCAAGCAACAGCTTTGCCTTGGAGAAGCTAAGCCAGAAATTGTATTTCATGCAACAGAGAATATCAGTGTAATGCAATAATAAAATGAGTTGTGTGATAGATGTGTGTGGTGTTTTATGAAATCACAAGAAAGAACCAAAAAGACAACTTCAGAGTAAAGCTTTTCCTCCGCTATCGAAAAGCCAGCGGAACAGACTTGCAGCTTTCTTGAGGTGTTGTAGGACAATATGTTGAAACCTCATGATGCTGCATCTCCACCCTAACCCATGACCCCAACTGCACATGACTCAATGGTTACTCCTTTCTTGGCAACTGCAATACCACGTATTGAGGATAATAATAGGAAAATGCCAAGTTAATGCCCAGAGTTAAACTTACAACTATAACTGCGGTGAAGATTAAAATTTTGACAGGTAACTTTCTGTTTGAAATATATGTCTGTTAAACCCCAAAGTATTCCTCTGAGGCCACTTTTTAAAATACTTTTTAGAATTGGTGAAGTTTCTCAAACACCTGTTTTCATTGGCTAAGCAGTAAATATACAGTGTATTTGTGGAGTGCAAAGTTAACATTTTAAGAAAAAGTCTCATATATTTCCAGACACTGAAGTGGTTGGTTAAAAGTAAAAATCCTTGAATAAATAGTGTTTTACACAAGGTGTCAGGTGTCACACTGACAAAGGCATTATTGTAATACATTTAAAATTGAAAATATTGTCAATAAATGTCTACAAATCATTTTTACAGCACAGAAAATTACAAAACTTCTAAGTTTATTGTATTCTTTAAAAAAATAAATAATCATAAGCAGAGGTAGAAGAAGTATCCTGTTCCTGTGCTTAAGTAAAGGAACCATGAAAAGTCCCACATTCAAATTCTTTAAACATCAAACATATTTAAATAAAATAAAGTTCTGTAAAATGCTGACTGAAGTAAGAACATGTAGTTTGACATCATTTTTACAATGAGTGTGACATAAAAATCACACTTCATCTTGATCTAGGTTTATTACAATACTGATGGGTCAGTGCAGCATTTTCCTGTTGGAGATGATTGAGCTGGAGTGAGTTTCACCTTGAAATTCAGGTTTCTCTAGTTCAAGTTCATTGCGTGGCTCTGGATCCTTACAACGGGTCACAGGATACATCTGGGGGAGGAACGAATTTTTTAAAAAAAACAAAGCTCTAATGCACAGTCTCCATTCATATTTTGATGTTATTGGATGTAGGGTTGTGTTTGTTGTGAAGAGATGATTTGACCTCTTGGGGCTCAAATTGTCATCTAAATGAGACCATCTGAGAATTTGAGATGAAAGTTGTATCTTTGGTGAAACTGGTGAAACTACGAGCACCTTTGAAATATGTCAAGAGGCCCCAACTAAACACCAAAGTTTGGAAACAGCTTTATCCTTAACCTTGACAGGTATTTAATAAGATTATTATATGCTTGTTTATGTAAAGTCCTACTCTGCAAGTATAACATGTAGTGGAGCAGGAAGTATAAATCCCAACTACGTAAAATGTAGTGAAGTATCACAGTGTCACTAATTTGAAATACTTAAGTAGGGACACATCAATTAAATTAACATTATATTTAGCATAGTACATGTTTCAGTTACTTTCCACTGATCTCAGTGAAGACATTTCTGATTTTAAATCATTGTCTCGGAAACCATATTTGGACCATCATGTGGTACATATCAATAATTAAATGATGACAATAAAATAACATTTTCCAATTATCCAGAGCACTACATCAACTATTCAACACATACACAAAAAAAACTAACATCTAACACAGGAACACACACAAAACATCACTGTGAGGAAACAACAACAAAAAACACTTATTTCAGGAGAACCATTCAACTGAACCAGTTAAACTTAAATAAAGATATATTGGTAGAAATATTTTTCTTAGATACAACTGCCAGAACAATCATTTGAAAAAAAATAATACCGATATTTGATGACAGTGATGACAAAGAGGAAGAACGTTTATTTGATCATTTATGACATTACTACCTGCCATTGGAATACAGATGCAAATATTCGGTTTTAAGTGGGAATTATTGGGCTAAAATTATCATAGGGATTTTTTTTTTCAACCACGACAACTACCCTACGACTAATAATTATAATATACATAATTTTATGAATAATTCCTGCTCTGACGACCAAATCAGCATTAACCACGTACCACATGCTTGACGTAAATAATCAAATTCATGCTTGTTGCATCAGGGATATTGGGAAATCCCTCTGGTTATAAACAATATAAAAAGACAGCCCATTGCAACGTCAAGTCAACTCCTCCAGGCCCCGACAGCCCTCAGCATCAGTTGAAACCCACCAAGTGCTTCCCAGCAGCGCGTCATGCCCTCTAAATTCAGTAAGTAATTTGCAGCTTGTGGTGCGCAAGCTTCCTGCAGAGGCCACAGTATGTTCCTCTTTTCATTCATTCATTCATTCATACTTCTCCTCTCCGTACAGGTCTAAACTTGTTCCCTGCAGCGCTGCTGGCAGCTCTGCTGCTGCTGCACGCGTCCGGAGCTCCAACTCCTGAGGCGCGCACTGACAGTTCGGCAGGTGACTCCTCAGGTGAGGAGGGGGAGGAGACTTCTGAGCTGAGGAGCATTTGGGAGGTGGTCCTGGAATCAACCAAACAGCACCAGAAGCAGGTAAAGGGCCTAATCATACAGGAAGTTCACTGGACGCTGGTTTCTGAAGTTGTTACGGAGTCGTTTTAAACTCCAGGCCTTCATCATTTGTATGTGATCATTTCTACTTCAACAGTTTGAAGATGAATTCCAGAAACAAGTGGACTTTCTGGCGCACCACAAAAAAGAACCATTCCCGACAAAGTGCCAGAACAACTGCAGCAAGGTAGTCGCTCTCCTCCTTTCTCATCCGGTTACGCAGACAGAAGGCGGTAGCTGTAGGCTGTGGGGTTAATCTGAGCACTCACGGTGTGCTGTATGTCTCTCCTCTGTCCAGGAGGCTTGTCTCCAGAAGTTGGCCCAAGGCTTGGTCACCTACAAGGTTCTCCTTAAGCACGTGCAGTTGGAGTACCCCAACTGCTCCATCCTCGCTGCGCCCAAATTGCACATCATGATGCTGGTCACATTGATCAAAGAAAAGGTGGGTCTGGCATGCTGAAAGATTGTCTTTGGAGTTAAATGCTTGGGAACAAACTAAAAGTGAAACAATGAAATGTCTTTCATTGTGGAGGATGTTTTTAGACCTTTTTCTACCACGATATATAAATACTCCATTATGAGTAGTCACATTCAAACTTTAAGGAAAAGTACATCAGGAAAATGTAACTAAAAATTTAACTTTTGCTGGCATATAAATGTGTGTGACAAGTGCAACAATTACATTGTAAACTTAGGGGACTGGCAGAAGTAGGCTATTTTGAAATTAAGTAGAAAAGTACCCAAAATTGTAGTTAAGTAATGTAGTTGAGTACTTTCAGTCCACCAATGGTTATAGACCTAATTAGGAGTAGCTACCTGTCCTATTTTAATTTAGTTTGTATTCAAACTATTTTTCTTGTTTCCAATCTTTCCTTGCTGTAAATTACTGTGACAGCTGCTCCTGGATCACTGCTCTGTCATATCACACCACTTTCACTTCTGGCCCACAGATGAAACACCCTAATCGGGTCACAGCACTGACCAGCAGCCAGGAGGAGCAGCTGCTGAAGGAGGTCGACAACCCGGACACCTTCAACAGAAAGATGACGGCACACAGCATCCTGCGGTACCTGCACCTCTTCCTCGTTGACGGCAGAAGATCACTCGTTAAAATGGAGAAGCGCGAGGCAAGAATGGCCAACAGGAATGTGGCCCCCATTAGTCTGGGTGTCTAGCTGTTAAAAAGATGAAAGTCATAGTAAAATTCAGTTGACAAGGAATGCTTCAGGGAAACGGGGTGGTGTTAACACCGCCACTCTACTCAGGTATAGAAATCTACTGTATACATGTTGAATATTATTGACCTGGTGCCTCGATTTACCAACTATTTCATAACTTATTTAACCTATTTATTCTCAGTAAAAGTTGTTATTTATTAGAGAAAAATCCATAAATGCACTGAAAATACAATTTATATTTGATAGTCATTTTGATATTGATTCATTTTTGGGATCGCGACGACTAACGCGGCGTTGTAAGCAAAACATAAATTGGAATTTACTGCAATTTAATCAATTTCATTCTAATTCATTAAATATTTATCTTCATATTTAAACTGAATCGACTGTTCATTTCACTGTACGATCATTTGCTTTTTGAACCCTTGTTACCAACACTGACTTGAAGAAATATTGCAGACGTAAAAATAATTTGCACAAATAAGGAAGTTGATTCATTCCAACATTGCAACATCTTTTGTAACTTTTTTTCTTTCTTTTCTTAAAAAGCCTTGATGACACTCAGATTCTGACATGTCCTTATGAGTGTAGATACTGTACGTTGAATGGAGGAAAACATGAATGTCAAAGTGATAACAGAAAATCAGCATAGGTTACAGTAAATGATCTGTGCATCTTTAGCCGTTCGTGAATTTTGTGTAAAATTTCCAAACTTTAAAAAAAACCAAAAATTCTAACAAATCTCATGAACACGCAACAATCAATCATCTTCTGATACAACTTTCTGTAATTTGCATCATGTTTTTCCAATAAAAACCCAAATTCAGTTAGTTGGATCACAGCATCCGCCTCCTTCCACGTATGAAGACAGACAAGAGAGAGTCATGTCTCTTGAGGATTTATTTCCAGAAATCTTTAAATTACAAATAAAAAGATGAAAAACATGACGGGGATGGTACATCAGTGTCAAACATTTACAAACAAACAAAAATTCTCCCCAAGTGATGGTCCAGTCAACGCTGCATATTTTCAGAAACACTGGAGCCCTGAGAACCCTGCAGCCACACTCTCTGCACATTTACAGCCAACGTGGGGAGAGACAACATTCGTTCTCTGCTTCTCAAGACATTGGGCAGCATGACTTATGGAGAGGAAAGTGGAAGATGATGTCCATTCCCCGGCCTTCCGCTGCTGACGGGGAGTCTCATGATGTCGATGAGGGGAGGGATCGTCTGCGCGGAGATGTTCCTCAGCCCCAGAGCAAACTACAGGAAAAATAAGTCAAGTCAGCAAAACCCCTTGAAAAGATGGTGAATCTGAAGGGTTTTAATGTGGTGGACATCACCTACGTGGGCAGATGTGTGTCCGTGGTTTTCATTTCCTGTTGCTAACGGCGTGAATTTTAATGGTACGATCTCCGTCGAAAAGTGTTTAAAAGGAAAATTATCGCGAGGTTTTAACCCCTTGTAGATCTGATGATGTCACAGTCTCAGTGAGGAGTCACACTGGTTTTAGACACCAGATGTAGTATGTGTTGTGGTTTTTTTTTTTTTTTTAAAGAGCTATAGACACAATTCATAATAAAAAGCATTATTGAAAAAAAAGAAATCCGACTTACAGTTTTAATTAACAAGATATACCAAGAGTTTGCCATTTCTGACTGCAACAAATGCTTCAAAAATAGTGATCCATTTCAACACAACTGCTTCATAGTGACTCAGTGTGCATCGAATTAAAAGTTTTCAGCATGATCACTGCAGATGCAAATAGATAAAACTTAGATTTACAGCTTGATTTTATTGTTGATGTGATTACAAATCACGACAGGAAGTTCAGCAAGAGTAACCATAAGTCATGGCTGTTGACAAGGACGGGATAACTGGAGTGCGTCTTTGGGGGAAAGTAGTTCATGGTAGTGTCATACTAAAAAATAATAAATCAGCAACCAAACATCTTAATTTCCCCATTTGACATAATTTGAATAGAGGTTGATATTTGTTTCATAAGTCCATAGGACTTTTTTTTACAGAAGTCTACCAGTTTCGTTAGAGATATGGGGGGGTTAGTTTGTGTGTGCGTTACACAAATTTCTGCACAAATCTCACAGCACACATCTGTCCTCACCTCAAGACTGTAGGTTCAGGCATTCCCGGATCTGCTCCTCGTTTGAATCCTGCAAACCAAAACCACAAAGACAAATTAAAGGACACTCCAGAATCAAACCCATACCGTCACACTCTGACCTGGAAAAAGTCATTCATGCACTCATTTTCTCTCGACTCGACTACTGTAACTCCCTCCTTTCTGGCATAAACCAAAAATCTATCTCCCGCCTCCAACTAGTCCAGAATGCAGCAGCTTGGCTTCTTACTGGTTTTAACAGACGACATCACGACTCCAGCTCTGGCCTCTCTCCACCGGCTCCCGGTTGGTTTTAGAATTGATTTTAAGATTTTGTTGATCACTTTTAAAGGCCCGCCTGGGTCTGGCCCCGAGCTACATTATTGAAATGTTAGCCCCATATGAGCCAACTCGCAGCCTTAGATCCTCCGGCGGGGCCCTTCTGGCCGTTCCAAAGTCGAGACTTAAATCAAAGGGTGACCATGATTTTGCCATTAGGGCCCCTCGACTTTGGAACGACCTACCTGAGGAGATAAGGCTTGCAGAATCATTGACTTCTTTTAAATCACTTCTTAAAACACATTTTTATAGAATTGCTTTTAAGTGGATGTCGTCATTTCACGTCCTTTTATGCAGTTCTTTTGTCCCCCTGTTTGTGTTTGTTGATTGTATTCATTTATGTATTTGTTTGTTTTCTATTCCATTTGCTCATTTTGGTTATTTGTTTGGTTTTCTTGTATTCATGGTACGGTCTTTTTTTTGCCTCCCGTCTTCCTAAATGTTTACCCGTATTGACGTTATGTACGACTATGCTTTGCTTCTCTGTAGAGCACTTTGTAAACTCTGTTTTTAAAAGTTGCTATATAAATAAAGTTATTATTATTATTATTATTATTACACAAGTGTCAAGAAATGTGTGACACAGCAAAAACAATGTAGTTCAAATATTGCAAGTGGATGCAAATCCAAGCTTGAGTAAAACCATTTCATTTACATTACATTTGGGAAATGCCCGTGAGAAGAAAATCCCTAGATGGTTTGGGGTATCCTTTTGAGAGTGGGTGGTCTCAACTCATTCATTAGGAGTCATTACAGTGGGAAAGCAGATTACATTTAGCCCATGCAAAACACCGCAGTTTCATTACACGACATGATTGCATCACATCTCGCTCACATCGGCACTGTAATTTTGTAACATCAGCATCCGTAATTACATCGGAGAAGTAGAGAGCAGCACATTCATTTCCTCAATATCTCTAACTTCATTGAGATGTCACGGAGATGTCACCGAGTCATCCGTGACATGACACATTCTTAAGAAAGTGAGTTTCCCAGAAAACTGAAAATAGCCTCACCTTACTACTCCCTTAAATCTAAAACTCCAGCGAAAGGACCCATATGTTGACGTGGGTCCTTTCACTGGAATTTTTGCCGATTTATCAATACATAAATAAAAAATTAAAAAAAGGAAATACCTATGTGAGGCGTCCCAACAATTATTTAATTAGAGATGATTTGAACACAGATGGTAAAAAAAACAAAACAACAAAAACCTTCAAATCCTCACATTAGAAAAGCTGAAACTGAAAGGAGGCTCGTAATTTACTTGACCAGTTAGTTGTTCAATATGTTGCGTAACGTAACTGACTAAATGATTACGATAATAAAGACAAGAGCTGCAGACAAACGGGAGGGGGCGTCAGAGGGGAGAAAATGTGACATCAGTGTTGGTGTTTCCAATATGCTGAAGTCGCAAAAGATTCACCCACACAGGGCAAGTCCACCGGACGTAACAGTTTCACCTTCCACCCGTTTTTTATCCCCCCGATCTCCCACCCCCCCCCCCCCCCCCAAACCACAGCCACGCAGAGGTCTCGACTTTTTCCCAACTTTAGCCAGGAATTTGAATGGGCCGGGCACGTGGCACCAAAACACAAAGAGGGGGAGCCACTGCCCTTCAAGGGGGGAGCGCATCGTCCAAAGAGAGCTCCCACAAGCTCAAACTAGCTGAAGAGCGTCGCAACCAGCGTTCATATGAGGCGACCGTGGACAGGACAGCTCTATCAGCATTACCCACGTGCTGTCTCACCCCTCATCGACACCAGGAACAAATGAGAACATCACTAATTAGCTGATAGCTGATAGCTGAGACATGCCTCCTCTTCTCGCCGCATCCCCTCCCCCCCTGTTCGGATACTGACCGAGGTACAGCACCGTTGGGATGAAACCCCATCGGATGACAAACTGTCCGCACTGGAACAGCTGCTGGAGCCGCTGTTTGGTCTCTTTGCTCAGTTTAGCCATGTGTTTAATCCCGGACAGCGACGGCTCCTACTGCTTCCAAGGACGGGAAAGAGGAAGTGACGTAAAAGAAACCTACCCGACATCCTTGCGTCTGTCATAGGCCGCCACCTTGTGGACAGACGTGTAACTGCGGGTCCGCTGCAGTACTGTACACACTGATAACAAAACAAAAATTACACTCATTTAGAAGCTTGGCATAATTTGTGATTCTGTATTTAAAAATCTTTAATTGCAGTGGGAACTTTATTCCCAAATTAACCAATAAACATATAGTCCTTCTTCATTCAGTAGTCAAACTACTGTTGTGGTCTTTGTAGTTTTGTATTCTCAATAGGCAATTTAGCAGATAAAGTAGGTTTTATATGCTAGAGAGCATATTGTACATCAGGATAAAAATAGATGCAGCCACACGGTTTAAGGTTTATGTAAATAATGTTAAGTAGCTGAGATCCATGGTTTGAAGTCTGAATTTGTACGTGTGATGTTATGTGATGCTCCCTGGCAGGAAGAGAAAAGCACAAGAGCACACACCTGAAATATAGAAACACTTTATTCCCAGAAGTTGTAGCAGTGAGTTATTTTCAGACAAAAAAAAAGGCCAATATAACCAACTTTAGTACA
Source organism: Embiotoca jacksoni (assembly GCF_022577435.1). Classification (NCBI taxonomy): domain Eukaryota; kingdom Metazoa; phylum Chordata; class Actinopteri; family Embiotocidae; genus Embiotoca; species Embiotoca jacksoni. Next base: position 7,095,872 of record NW_027185425.1, read on the forward strand.
ACAGTATGATGTACGACAATAGCTTACCCATAACCCACATACAAAGAAACATGATTGTTATTGTCCCACCAAGCTACGAACACTCAACAGCTCTAGTACACAGACGACAGACTACAAGTTTGCTTGAGGGCGGGGCAGCATGGACGCTTGATTTAGGACATCAAATGTAGCAGATGGTTGGAGTTTTTATTTCTTTCTCGGTACAGGAGAATATCACCACGTCTTGTGACGTGATGACGACGACAATGATGGTGCGGTGAACAATGAGATAGGACGCAGGAAGCACATCACTACAGTACTACAAACAGCTGGAATGGTGGGTGGATCAGAAGAGAGGAAAGATGCTTTGTTGCCCCACATGTGCTCCTACTGCAGAACGGGAATAGATTCAGTTACGGTTTTAACTCAAGAGGTGTCCAATTTTTTTATTTGGGAAACAAACTGCAGGTTCGTGCGGTTTCAAACTGTGCTTGATGGGTGGCAACGTACCCACGCAAGAAGGGATCTGCACGGAGCAACAAAGCACGTTTCTCTCACAGGAAAATACTACATTTGAGCGTTCATAAGAAAATACCAAATTTGATAAACACGGTTCATTTGCTCTTCCATGTGCAAAATTCAATACTTAACAAATCATACACACCCGTTGTCCCCAAAAATCTAAATAATATGACAGAAGGTGTATTTTTGTAAATTTTGCCATCAAATAAACAGCAATCCTGGAAGGTGCGGGAGGAGCGAGCAGGAAGGAAACGCATATTGCTTCTCTGTCATGATAAAAATACTGTGTGATTGTAAACATAAAGACCTGATTCTTTTCATACTGGTTCATTACTTAGTGGTTGCTTTTTTTTTTTTTTTCCAGGAAGAATGAGGACTTTCTTTTAAGAAGCACACAGGTGCAAGTGTTGACAGCGGAAAGTTTGGGTAATCAGCCCAAAAGATAGAAAACACTGATTTGTATTGCTTTGGGAAGGGATCCATTATTTCTTAAAAAAGTAGTAGAAACACTTGTTTCAATTTGGAGAATCACACCTTGGTTCACCGTATCAGTCAGCAGCCTTTTCAAAAAAACAGTTGTTCATACATTCACACACACATACAGCAAACACACACACACACACACACACACACACACACACACACACACACACACACACGTATTCAACACCTGCCCTCCGACAAGCCCGGGCAAGGTAAGGATGGATGTATGGAAAAGCCATGCAGGGGAGCAAATGCCAATTAAATCACTTCCCCAATAAGAGTTTTTTTTTTTTTTGTGATCATTTTTATGTGCACCCGTTTCTGACAGGCTGCTCTGCGGGCGAGCGCAGCTTTGTCCTGCCACGGCTTCACTGCAATAGCGCACGACTAACACGAGTGAAGCTGGAAGTGGTATCCCTGACTCGCTGACTCCATCAGGCTGAGAGGAGACTCTGAAGGGGTGGGGTGGGGGCAGGGGCGGGGATGAGGTGACTGTGTTCTACATGTCTGAACGAAGCAGGGCAGCAGACCGGTTTACAGCACAGAGAATCAAAGACACCTAAAATGGAGTGACGGGAGGGGACGGGGGACGGGACGGTGGGAGTGTTTCTTCATGTGCTCGTGGTCCACTGCGGTTGACATGGCTTGGAGTTCCAGGTCACAGGTACAGGGTCACAGGATCAGAGATGAAGGTTCGTACAGTCAAAGAGTCACAAAAAGTTCAAAGGTCGGAGCCAAGGTGCACGCTAATGCTGGGGGAGCGCTGTGTGTGGTTTGGCGCGGGACTCAAGTAGCCCAACCCTTCCTCCTGCAGGCTGCAGGAGTAGCGGCCAGCTTCGGAGGCGATGTGGTTGCTGGCAGGAAGGGCGTTGCCGCTGGCTACCTGCTCAAAGGAGCGGGAGAAGACGGCGCTGGCAGTGCGCGTCAGGCTGGTGAGAGCTCCTGCCTTGGGCACTGATTGGCTGGAGGTGAGAGTGAGTCGCTTGACGGACAGCTCTATGTGCTCGCTGGCGGCCCGGCCGGTCATTAGAGGGCCCGCCTCCTTGTCCTTGCTGGTGCGCCCGCCAAGCCGACATTTCTTCATTGCCTTGGCCCCCAGGTTCAGCGTCGTGACGCTGTTGCTGATGGTGATAGTGGGTGGGGTCATTTCAGGCCCCACGCCTCCAGGCCAAACCCCTTCATCCACCTCTGAAATATCCATCAGCTCATCCGGGGAACCCAGATCCACTGCGTCTGTGGGACAGACAAAGGGAGACAGAAAAGCGCACACATTAAAAAAACAGGAGCAGAGTCAAAATTCTGTCTCATCTGTCATGCAGCCCATCATACTTTCATTTAGATTACATGGCGTAAAAGAATATATTCACATGTTCAATTTTTTTTTCGCATTCAATTTTTTTCAATGAAACTGTGGCTGGATGACAGAGGAGGTCTATCACTGTCCAGCAGGTGGCGCCTTCACACTGTAACCTCAGGTCGCAGGGACATCTCGCCACCTGATACAAGACATGGTAAGTTCCAGTCCAGCACAGGCGTTTGGATAAATAGCAACACAGTGAGATAACAGTCAGTAATTTAGAGGCAGAGGCGTGCATGTGTTGTCCCAAAAGGCAGGAGAGGACAGCGTCTGAGAGCATAAGCCCAGGAAAGACGACAAAGGGAAAGTGGAGGAAAGCAAATAAAGGCACAAACAAGTACAACCTAAATGCTGGTTTCTCTGCACTAACTAAAGGTACACACAGAAGCATCTTTCCTGCTTTCTTTAAAAGGCATACATCCAGACCTGTGTGAGAGGCCAACCACCTGCATATTCACAAATACACATTTCTCATCTGATGCTACCGCTGTAAGAGAACAGCAGCAAACTGCTGAGAAACAGACAGATAGGCAGGTCCCGTTGAAGTTTTTCTTGGTCGGATTTATCTGGTTCTAAACAGGTCTGGAGTCAGCAGGTTCTAAATTTAACATCGTTTGCATTCAGAAGAATTCAAGACCTGCATATCTTTCCTCAGCTCCTAGCTACCAGTCAGAAGGAAGTAATCTGTGTCCAGTTGCAACCAAGGACTGCTGTGTCGAGGCGTACCAAAGTGGGCAGTAAGAGGCCAAAGTGGTTCCTGATCCCTCCGGTTCAAAACCACGGGTTTGCCCCCCCCCCTTTTATGATAATATCAATGTACAGTCTCCTGGAACTAACCGAGATATCTGATCTTTAAGATTTACTGTCAACAGGACTTCGTTAGCGTTAACTATAGGCTTTTAATAAACAATGTGTTGAATTTTTTTTGTAATCGTTAATAAACCTACTTTTACACCTGATGTTTATGTTTCTTGTTCGACTGCTGCTCTGCTTTCAATCGGATCCACTTCATTTTGCTCAGCATAAACACGTCGCATTATACTGACTGTACTCTTCAAATCGAGCCAATTTCATTATTATGCATTTTTTTATTAGGTTATTGATCTGTTACTCAGTGAGATGTTGAAAAATTAATTTGATCTTGTGGAAGGAAGCTTTAGCCACAAAGGAGAGAGTGAATGAATGAATGACGCTGGATAGACAGATGAGAGGAACAGTGCGATTAGGCGAAGAGAGGGTGTTGGAGCCCAAAAAGGTAAAGTGGGAAGTCATCATGCAGCTTTTTTGTTTTAGACCACGCCCCCACACATGGTTACCTAGGTTACCCCGGGAGTGGGGCGGGGGGGAGGAGGGGCGGGGCCTTAGTACTGGCTCCTCCCTGTGGAGGTCGACCCAGAAACCTCATTCTCCACCATTCGCCTTACAGACTTCTGCCTCCTGACCTCCTGACCCCGCGTGCCGGAGTCATGACCTCGGGGGTCCGGGCTGACCTCGGAAGCGCCACCCAACGTGTCGCCGTCAGGCTGGGCGCGGCCGTCAGGGCGCGGCCGCAGGGAGTCTCCGTTGGACATTCGCTCGCCGCCCACGCCTGTCACACTGATCTCGGGGATGGCCACGCCCCCCAGTGCGGCCTCACTGTCTACACTCACCTCCGGGGACTCTGGTGGGGTGGGAGCATGGAGGTGTAGTGGGAAAATACACACACACACACACACACACACAAACACACAAGCACACGCACACAGATGGACAGACAGATACATTTCATGCACACGTACATAAAAAAAAAAATTAAAAAAAAAGACGGCCGTGCGCACAGGCACACACGACCACAGAAACACAAGACACACAGAGGTAATCAATGTAATGACAGAAAAATAAAAAGAACAAAAATCATAGTGATCAGAACATAACACGTGGTCAAGAGTACATGCTACGTGGAAATGAATATGAACTCGGTATTTGAATGGAACAGCACTTCAGGTCACCACTCACACCTACACATGCATGAATATTTCATCGTATTTTACTCCCGTCGTCTGCTCATAACAAAAGCTTTATGCAGCTCTGGTAAGGGAGCAGGACCCCTGACAACAACAATGGGTTTTAGGCTCGAGGTGAAGCCCGCTCATTAAACAAGCGGAAGGCTGTAATTTACCCGACTTATCTGTGCTCTGCAAACAAGAGAGCGGCTCGCTCTTAATTGTAAACCACAAACAGGCTGCCATCATTTACTCTAAAGAGCATACAATAAAAAGAAAGATTCATTTCATATGTGGTCAGCTAAACATTAGACGAAAAAAAAAATCTTTGGCACTGAGCTGGAACTAAATGAAAACACATCATATTCAATACAAAAGCATAGACACTTCAAATGATCTGTATCCTACTGTAATTACACAACCTGCACTGTGGTTTCTTATTTACAACTGCCTGCGCCGTGTTGAATCTCTGCCTGTTCTCAAACTGAACGCTCGGTCTGTCTCTGTTGCCACCAACTTGGGGAAATCCTAAGAAACCAGAGAGGAAGTCGTGGTTACGACTGAGCAGACTCCGAAATGGAGGTGGACAGTACCAGCTAGCAGGGATAGGGAGGTCTACAAACTCGGGGACTGACGGATGACAACAACACTAAATTAACAAAGTGACTGTCGGACAAGTGAAATGGGTGAATGAATATGAATGAAGAGATCTAAACCCCTTGCTCTCTCCTTTGGCGTCGATTTGTTCATCAATTGAACTTCTTTTATATTTGTAAAAAAAAAAAAAGTAAAAAAAAAAAATGTGATTACAAAATGTTTCCAGAAAAATACGTGTGTGCGTGTACGAGAGCTGGTGGTTCTGTGAGTTGAGCTCTCGCAGTTTAGTTTCTTGCATCTCAATTTTGCCTTTTTTTCCCCCCCTGTGCATGCATCTCACCGTGTCTCTTCCAGCGGTGTCCCCTGATAGACAGGGAGGTGACGGCGTTGCGGGAGATCCTGGAGGAGGTGGGTGTGATCTCCACCTGGATACTCCGCGCACCCTCCTTGTTGTTGCTCTTCAGTGCTGCGCCGTGCAGTGACGACTTGATGGCATTACCCACCTGAGAAGCACACACACGCGCACATGCACACGCACACGCACATTACTGCCTCAGAGTATGCCAGAGTCTGAGAGAAGGATTCCCCGCTGCACAGAAACTTGACTCACTGGTTTTTGTCTATAGCTGATGATCACGATACTTCTGTCGATTGTACCTCTGTGTTCTGACCAACCCGTGTGTATGCAGCTTCACAGTTTCCATACTGTACTGCAGTACAAACACAAACTCCATACACGTGCTTAGATTCACATCCCAGCGAGTGCTTATGGCTTTCAGGGCAGATTGTTTCTCAACTCGATCAACCTAAATGTAACTTAAAACTGAAAATAGATAGAGCCGATACTATTTGTCAGCTTCATAGTAAGATCTAGTTGTAATTTCCACAAGCGTACACGCACGTGCACACGCACACACACACACACACACGTACACACACACGTATAGCAGCTCCAACAGGTGTATGTTTCGGAAGAACAGTCAGCACTCTACAAGTGGTGACAATATATTTATTTTAAGCAATTTTAGACTTCTGGCATGAGCAAGAAAGTTCACATACTTGTTTTTTTTTTTTTTAAAGCTATGCCAGTAATGACGATCACTTATCAATTTGCATTATTGTAAATAAAGATTTACCTGCTACCTTTTTGTAATGCAATTGCTGTTTCTTACCGGGTTTTTTTCTTTAGACTTTATTAATCCCGCAGTGGGGAAATGTAGTCGTCAGTGTGACCCAGTGTGAACTATTAACCGTACCCTTCAATACAACATTTCTTTCTACTACAGGAAGTGTCTATTTTCAGTTCAGTTTTGCATATCTGGCACCCACATCAGTCAAAATACAGTATAATTAGGGCAACCACATAAATAATAAAATATCCCATCCTCCAAGCACAGGCCAGATACAAAGGTCGCACCAAAAGAAACACTGAAGTGACAGGCGCTGGCTGAGCGCACACTGACGCTCTGTTCATGTGACTGAACCAATAACATCGGATCATTTCCATTTATACACAGGGTTAACTCGAAAAGCACAACACTAACTGACAGATTTATACTGGGAAACAAAACATGCTTTGTATTTCACTCTATAACAGGATTTTACAAGTCTTTACATAATAACCTCGGCTCTTGTAACAGATGAGTACGTAACGTGAGGTAAAGGGCATCATAATCACAACACAACACGTCTTTTGTCTGTGAGGTTGCAGCACACTGGTCTCATGAGGAACACGTCACTAAATTATGCTAAACCAGCAAGCCACCTGGTGTACTCTACTGGCAGCACAAAAACACACACTGGACCACACTGTGACATTTCAACCCGTCCACAACATGGTTGCGTGCATGTCTATCACGTGGCTGCAAATCTTTATTCTAAAAATATCTTCTTAAACGTGAGCACCACTACCACTGATAAGAATCCAAATGGTGCGTGTTTTGATTGTTGTGGAGGAGCACACCTTGACTTGTGTAGTAATGCTCCGAGTTTAGATTCAATCCTCTACTCCCTGGGCCTCAAGGATTACAGCTTAACGGAGCAGAGTGGAGAGCATGTAAATAATCTAGTGGGATTACACTCTGCTCGCAGTCTCTGACACACACACACACACACACACACGCACGCAGAGACCAACACAATACAGCATACTGTGCTATGCATGAATCAAAACCACAGGTCAGCATTTGCATCTTAATCACATGCTCTCTCTATCACGTACATACGCGCACACGCAGGAAAGAAAGATGTGATGGTGGCAGAAAAATATCATTGCACCCACCAGTAAAGCTTCAGGGAACAACTCAAGTTGGGCTCGATACAGAACATCATCCAGTGCTTTGGATCCCAGTTCAACTTCACCATTACACCTACACAGAGGCAGACACACACAGATTAAGAGCTGGATTATCAGATCAGACAGCCTGTAAATATTCACAGAAGTGTGGTTTATAGATATCAGCCGAGATATCCGGAACTGTTGCATTTGGGTTTCGATTGCACATCCTGTCTCACTGTGGAGAAAGATGTCAACTCATTCCTTAAACATAGTGTAAACTAGTTTGTACTCTAAAAGAAAAAGAAAAAAATGCCGTAGCACAATATCTTAACACTGCAGGCAAGTGTCAGGTGGTAAAAGGGTGTTTTTAGCAGAACAAAGGCTGTAAGATGTAAGAAGTGAGAAGTTGGAGTGTAACAGTGGAGCTGTCGTGATTGTGTGCAGGCGTTTGTGTTCACCCACAAGGCGTAGTGGATCCCCGTGATGAGCTGAACGAGGAACTCTGATGTGACAGTCAATCGTGTGCTAATGCCTTTGTAGCGCCGCATTTGTTGCCGTGGGTAACCGCATATACACACTCTGCAGGATAAGCAATTACAACAGAATAGAGGAACTTGTATCAGTGAAACAGAGAAGCAGGGAAACAACTGCACTGAGCCACTCGGCTGCACTTCCATTAAGCTCGTTTACTTCCCTGTGGTGAGCTGATATGGAACATTAGCACATAAATCAGCATGAGCACACACACAAACAAACAAACACACTATACAATGCTGCATAACATTTTATTAATGGCCTGCATTACCCTAAAACAATTCAACAGTAACTAGTTAATTATTTTCAAACAGCTATCATACAAGTTGCAGAGGAATCAATTAAAACCGAGGTGACACGTGCACATTTGAATCTGTTTGGGCTGTTATTGTACACAGCTGACACAGCAAACTGTCGAGGGGAAATCAAAGTTGATGACTTCTCTTTAGCTCTGTGCTTATCAGACCAGTGCTCGGCTGCAGTTGCCAGATTACCAAAATCACTGAGCCGGCATGTGTGTGCACATCGCAGCTCGATGCCGAATAGCGGTATCTTGGCTCTCTCTGGCAACAAAGACTATAAGAGGATCAGATAAGCAAGTGCTTGCAAACCAGCGTCTATGTGTACGAGTGGAAGTAGCCTTCATCAAAACACTGACTGTTACGACGGAGAAACCAGAGTCGGGATGTATGAAGTCAGTGCATGTGTAAAGCCCTCAAGTCAAAAAAAGACCCACAAGTGCGAAAGTATATCGGGAAATGCCGATGTTCATGCGTGTAGCTTTTTACCTTGAGCTGAGCTGGCAGAGGGACTGCAGGGAGGTGGCGGTCATGTGGCTGAGAACAGCGTTGTAGCACAGCAACAGGAAGGTCAGCACCTCAAATCTCAACAACACAAACAAACTCCTTAAAACAGCACGTTCTGTCCGACTGCATAACAAAAACGCAAACCACAATCTTAATCTTAGCAGAAATTCCCAGACACAGTTACGTTTTCAGCCGCAGTGAAGAGATTAAGATCAAAGTATCTCTGCATGATTTTAGAAAGCAAACGGACTTGTTTTGTAACATCAAAATTCCTTGAAGTTCAAAAACAAAAAGATTCGTCGTCAATTCTTAAGACGTAGTCAGTCTGACACAGTGTGAGAAAGCAGCACTGAAAAAAAGATGAGGACATTCAACTCAGGTCACCTAGACCTCCAGAGTTCTGTCACAGTTACATTAATTTAAAAACCCCTAAGAGCAATATAACAACTTCCAACGCAACAAAGATGCCACGGGCCATCACTGTGATGCACCACGCAGAAAATAATTAGCCGTGGCAGCTGCTAAACTCACCATCACCACACAAGTGTTCATGATATCTATTTTAGGCTGTGAAATATTACAGTTGTTAATTTTCGAGGCAATATGTTGCACAGTTAATAAACAAAACATGAATCGATCAATAAACTAATAACCGCACAAGTGCATCTTTGTCAGACTGTTTATCCTCCCTCCTGAGTGTTTCTATTTTGGTTGTTGGTTGGTTGTTGGCGAACAGCTATCAGCACGCTGTAGCATCCTTCCAACACAAAAGCCCATTTTTAAAATGAGCACAATCCCCACTCGGCTGAATTATTTTCAAAAGTGCACCCATCGAGTTTCCTACCTGTTCTGTGCTGTAAACGTTTCTCTCTGGAGGTGCGGCCCGCTGTACACCACCCTGCTCAGCCCATGATTGGCTAGAGCTCCTTCTGTGAGGGCAATGGAGCCGATAGCTGAAGGCTAGAAGGGAAGTCTTATTTAGAATTTCTGCAAATGCAAGTTAAGGGTTCGAGTAGGTTTGTGTGTAGACGCACTCACCTCATGGTACACTGAGGGTTTGGAGAGGGATGGAACAGTAAAAGATAATACTTTACTTTGTCCATCTTTGTCAACGATTTCCTGAGAGAGACAGACAAGAAGACAAAGAACATTTTGCTGCGGGCGACAAAAAAAACAAGCATTTTTTTTTTCTGCGTGTGCCCTGAACTTCTGAAGAGCCCGTGTTGTACTCTTCAAGCACACTCATCCGTTATGTGTGGGTGTTTGTGCGTGCGTGTGCTCCTCAGGGTCTCGTCTTTGTCTGTTGGTGTGTGAGTTTGCCTATATTTGTGTGTGTGTGTATATTGCGTAAACACACCCCAGGGTTTGGGTGTCCCCTGTGCGCATGTTAATGTCAAACTGATTAATGGAAACCAGCCACTATGTTGAGTGACAGCTGACCTATTCTGGTATTCAGACAGGAAGTTATGAGACTCTGCACTTTGTTGATAGATGGAATATTCAGAGCCACGGTGGATTAAAATGGAACTCGACACACTTTAATAATTACTCCTACTGGCATCTCTCTGTGGGAAACCTATGGGCATTTGCAAGGTGCAGCCCATCTATAATGTGTAAATGCAAAGTCATTGTGTTTTACTTTCCCTATTTGGAACCCATATTTCCTGTAACTCTACATGCACAGCTGTGTAACAGGGCAAAACTGGAATAAAGTAATCTGTCAAAACTCATGACGCAGCTCCCAGAAATAGTTGCGCAGTTAAGTCTTCTGCTTTGGGAACTGCATGATTATGCCCACTTGCTGAGGATCAAGGACTTTTCTAGTGTGTTTCTTCACTTTGCACTTATCACACCAGAAACATTTTGATGTTATTAGCAGCAGCAGCAGCAGCTCTCCTCTGGTAATAACAGAAAAAACGCTAACTTGCGAGCTACAAATCTGGCACTGAAAAATGTAAAAGCTGCCACCGTCACCACCGCCTTCATCCTCCCCCTTACCAGGTTGTAAATGCCCAGCAGCAGGGCCTCGATGCAGCCGGAGGTGTGGGGGTCTCTGGCTGCGCTGACGGACAGGAGGCTCCACAGGAGCTCTGGCAGGAACTGAAGCGTGAAACGCTGCAGCTGCGACTCACCGCTCCGGTAAAACTCAAACAACTGGTGGCACACTGGCTCCAGCAACTGCGGAGGACGGCAAAACAAAAAAACATACAGGAGCATAGTTAGGCTCCGACATCAGTCTACAAAAAGCGGCAGACAAGAACTGCCGGCGTAGCGAACTTTTTTTTTTTTTTTTTTTTTTTTTTTTACATTTGATCAATAATAAATAAAGCACAGCACTATTTTAGTAGTGCAGTGTGCTTGACAGTCTGACAGATCTAAAAGCCCAAAATAAAACTAACAAAATACAAACAATATAATCGTGTGAAGATATACAAAATACAGGTAAATGGTGTGATTGAAAGCGTGACCAAATAAACTCTGTGGTCATGTTTAAATGATTGAAAAGTCATTTATGTGTACATACGTCGCTGTAGTTTTCTCGGATGACCTTGTAGAGTGCAGGGACCAGGGAACCTTTGTCCTTTAGTGAGGCGGCATAGGTGGAGACAGCACTGTCAGGGAGGGTCTGAAACACACGCACACGCACACGCACACAGTTAAAGTAATATTCTACAAATAATCTAACAGCATGAGAATTAGGCTGCATCACTTGTCTATGTGGTCTTAATTTGATTGGTTTAAACTTGACACTTAAAAGACCACTGACTCAGATTAAGTCCAGGATACAAGAATAAATCATTAAATCTTATGATTATTTTGGTTAATGGTGGAGGAGAACTGGCCAGTATAAGCAACAACATCAGTTTTGCTGCTGTAATTAAAAGAGGCTTTGCTCCAAAATTAGTTTTATAGCATTTAAAGCTTGCAGAAAGAGTGAGTCTTTAAAGAGGGTTTGAGTCACGTTTATCGGTTTATATTTGGAGGTTAGGTTCACTGCTAGGGGACCACAGATCGGTCCTCATAAATTTACACATAGTATTATTATTCCACTCCGAGCCGCAGCTTCGTTTCCAGTCACATATCGGTGAGTGTTCATGTTTGAGTGGGAGAATTACATTTTCTGGGAACGAAGCACTTCAGAGAGGGTGTTTGTTTATGTCTGTGAAATGAATTCTGTCAGTAATAAGGAGCAGCAGAGACTGTACTGCACACAGGTCATAGGTACATGTTTGTTTAATATTGGTTATCACACACACACGCACGCGCACACACACACGCACGCGCTCACGCACAGGGATGCAGTACCTTAAATTCTGACAGCCATTCCTCCACCACTCCTTGGTCCATAGCCAACATGTTCCCTCATCTGCAGTGGAGTCACCTCTACCTAAGAAAGAAAGAAATACTGCATAAATACACACTCCGCATAATTGTAGACACAGAAAATGTACTGTACAGTGTATTTGTGCACACGCACATACAACAAGACACACGCGCAGAAGCAATCACAGCTGGAACAAAGCCCTGTCCATGTTTACCAGCCTTCTATCATCGTTTATTATCCTCCTGATAAAAAAAATATATATATTCTATTAGACACAGCAAACAGTGGCATGGTCATGGTGAGCGGTGAATGTGCACACTCCGGGCCGCAATTCAATACCCCATAGAAGCGCTGTGCTGCCGTGTCCCCTCTAATGCCTCTCCAGACACAGAGACCCTCTGCAGCGAATACCTCCTCAATTTAGGCTCGCAAATCCGAAAATCACCCACACAGAGAAGCCTGGCTGGCTTCACTGCTGAGACCAAAATACGGCACAGCTGAACGTAGACTCTCGCAGAACAGGCTGTGCAGTTTGTTTCTGTTTATAGACATCCAGAAAGAAAAACTTCTGAGTTAACATTTTTATTGATGAAATGAACCCTCTGCTCCCTCCAGCCCCGTTTAGTTATATTTGATATCTGTTGCTGTCCATCACTGCACCTACACTGTCTGCATGTTAACTTTCCTCTTCAGGGCACTCGGCTTGCACGCAGGGAGCTTTCTTTCTATTGAAACTCCAATGTTACCCTTTCTTTTCTTGCTTATTTGCTGACTGGATGGTGTTTGCGTCTCTCTCAATGTCACTTTCATTCTCATTCTGTTGTACTAAAGCATCTGACGGTTCGTGTCTGACACGTCTGTCCCGCAGTCACATCAGAAGGGAGAAGAACATCCGCAGAGAGACGGGAAAATATCAGAACAATTCGAAAGGTATTTTTAACCGCATTTCCCCAAAAAAATGGGAGGGGGGGGGGGGGGGGGAGGATGAGGACACTGAACAATATTTGTTTAGAGTTTAACATCTGTTCAGTTTGGTTGTTCGACAGATTTCACTTGATTAATAGTTTAAACGTTAAAAAAACAGCACATACTGCATGTGGTCCAAAAGATAAGGTCTGTCTGTATGTTGCAGCGTTTCAAAACATTTATATATATTTTTTTTATAACTCTGTGTAACACTGGAGCACAACATTGCCACAAACACACCCTGATTGTATTGTACTTAACCTTCTGTTGTGAGTTCAGTCTAGCGATGCTGAATATTTATTGTTTTCATTGTTAATGTTGAATAATGTGAGCATACATGATGAATAATCAATCATCAATTAGGTTAACAGTGGGCATCCTCAATTAATTAGTCTACCGTGAAGCGATTAGTCAATTAATCAACGTGCAGAAAATGTTTTTTTTTTTTATAACAAGGCATAATTGTTTAAGTCATTTGCAGGGCAACAAGCACACTAAAGCTGTGATAGCAGTTCTGTGAGGCACAGTGGTGCTTGTAGCTAATATGTCACCAACCAGCAGTTGACTTATTTCAGACTGGACTGAAAGTGGTAGACTGACTAACACTGCCGTCCCCGATTCCAGCTGCTCAAAAGTGAAAAGCATTTCTTGTTTCATATCATTGTAAACCAAGTTTCTGAGGTTGACACAAAACAAGCATGCAGTTGTGGACGTCCATGGTCTGCATGGCAACCCCTCAGCAGTTCAGTGCGACTGCCACCGAAAGACAACGGCTGACCTAAGTGTGCTTTTCTGCCGAAGACATTGTTTCCGTGTCTCTCTGATGGATTATCTGCTTTCTATGAAGGGTATATTGTGCATGCGTCGTGTCTGCGCTCTGAAAATTGCAAATACAAGGCTAAATTAGTTGTTGAATGCAGTCCATGTATGGTATTGTCTGGTAACAGAGCCTGAGAAAAACTAAGTGGGAGGAAGAAGTCCTTGTATGTGCACACTTGTCATGTGCTCAGTTTTGGGCTGAAGACGGCATAATTCCACCTTTTAAGACCCTTTCAGCATTTCACACTGACAATCCCTTCTTAAAAAAAGTATTAAGTTCTTAGTTCACGAACACGAGCTGTGGGAGAACGTATTTCAGGCATGAATTCACATTGTGTATATCGATATGAATGATCTACGTGCATATGTAAGTGGGTAATGAAAAATTGTTTATGGTGGATTTTTTTTGTGGCTTGGCTCCCATTGTCCCTGGGCTCATCCTCCCACTAATCATTTCTCTCCTTATCGTCCCTGTCCTGAAGCATCTTTCACACATCAAAATGCTTTATTTTGTTAATTCCGGTGCTTGGTCCCTCCATGGCAGCCAGGTGTCTATTTATGGACTATACCAATGGCAGGAATGACAAGGGGGGAGGGGAGCGGGTGACTCATGAAATGGGGCAGGATTATAAAGCAGAATAGCCTCCATTTAGAGAAATTAGTCCTTTGTGGCAGCCTGTTGTTCTGTTCATTCACACTGGTGAAGACAACAAGGAGGACGGCGACATCTAAAGCCAGCATATGCCTTTTAATGGCAGGCTAACTGGAAGAACAAAATAAATGCTGTGATTAGAGTGCGGATGAGTCAGTCTTGAAAGAGGACAGATTCTCCTCCTACCGCGTCCCTCTTATCCCATCAACTCTGTCCATGCTGGCGTCTGGGGCACGTCATCTGTATCATCTGCATTCAGAAAAAGACACTTGGAAGTCTAAAATCAGCAGTTGCTCGCCGTGCCACCTACCCATGTGATTTATTTGCCTCTTACCCCGGCAGCAGGAAGAAACTGCAGTGACACAAAGTTGAATGTACGGATAGATAACCAGAATAAGCATGCGGAGATTGCAAAAATCACAGTAACCTGCTTTGCAGATGTTTCATGAGGAAGTAAACGCATTTAACACGTTAGGAGGAGGATACGAACAATGAGGCTTGGTGAGTAACACTGAATGTACAAACAACTCGGGGCACCATTCATCTGTAGATTTTTTTTTTTTTTTTTTTTTTTTTTTTTTTTTTAAGTGTTTAGTCTTGGAAACAAATTCCTAAAATAGTAAAAGGAAAGCTCTTCATAATTTCCAGAGCCCAAAGTGAAATCTTCAGCCACCAGTCCAATCAACCAAATATATTCAGTTTACAAATATGCATATAAAATTGTCATATCACAGAGGTCTGAATAAATATTTGATGACTTGTTCTTTTTTTTTCTTTTTTTTATCAGGCAAAATGTCAGAGTAGTACCAAAATTGTTGCTGATTATCTTTCTAACCAACGAACAGCTAATCATTCAGGTGGCCGTTTAAAAAAAAGAAAAAAAGAAAAAGAAATCTAACACTGAAATAAATTTAGCTCAGATGTAATGGTAATTCAATATGAAACTGTGTTAAAACCACAAGAGGCAGCAGCACAAACCTGTCTCAAAGATGTCTAGGCTCTACTGACACACTGCAGGCGGACACAATCATCTGGTGGTGGAAAATAGAATACTAATCTCCTTGGAGTACACTCAGGAGCGCAATTATGCTATTAGACGGATGTTTCTCTTCTATCTCGGTCGGGCCGGCTCGTTAGCCGTCTCTGTGTCGTTATGGACTCCGAGGTCATGACAGAAACCAATATAAGCGAGAGAGACAACACTTGTTGAGTTTTGCTCCGTGGAGCTCAGCCATGCTGATCAGCGTACACGCATGAATAAACCCGTGTTAAGGGGAAGTGGCTGAGCAGGCTTTACAAGGAAAAGCAGCAAATCAATGAAGTGATGAATAAGTACATGCATGATAATTGTAGGAGAGGTGCAGACAGGCAGTGCAGGGCGGTAAACAGAGCAGAGATCAATGGCCAAACGAGGAGAGGGGTAGTGAAATGGGCGTATAGAGAGAAGGGAGATGAAAGAATTGGATAACAATCCAAGGGGTGTCTAACTTAAGAGGAGTGAGGCAGTAGGGTCAATAAAAGCAGAGAGTTCATTAGGTTTCGATCTGTGTCGCCCCTGGCAACCTCGCAGCCTCCGAGAAACACACCAGATAAGGAAAACTACTGGCAACACACACCTCGTAAAGGAAGAAACGAACACGTTCAGCAGCCTAAGTGTGGCTGACTGAGTTTTTCACAAATGCAAAACGCCGATGGTGCCAGCTACTAGCTAAACAGTGAAAGAGAATGTGTTGTGCATTGCTTAAGCGTGTGCGTGTGTGTGTACTAGTTGTTTATTCAATGTCTGGTTTGAAAAAAAAAAAACCTGTTCCTGTGAGCTGGCTAAAGTTGACAGCTCATTCCCTCTGAATTTACACCTACGCCACTGAACTCAACTCTCCCAACACAAACACACACATTTTTGACTCTGCCTCCAACTTCTTCCAACACAAAACGGGTCTCCTTTGAGTTTACATTCCTAATCCGTGTTGTGTGCTTGTATGTTCTAGCAGGGTCACTGCCAAATTACCCGAGGCAAGCAAACAATACCCAACCGATGCCTTCACATGGATTAACATATAAACCACACGAAACGCTGAGAACATACCTGTATGAGTGAGCAGGAGGAGAGAGAGAGAGATGAAGCAAGTCCGAGTGAGTGTGGGGGGGAGTGTGGGGGGGGAGAACACCCATACACATCCCGCTCTGCTGATTACCTCATTTCCTATTACACACACATTTTGGAACCTTCTTCTTTTGCAGAAGTGAATGAGCCAATAAGAATAAAGGCTTGAAAGACGGGAAGAGAGAAAATGGAGAGAATGGTGAAGTGGGAGGTTTTGAAAGAGACGGAGCTGCCCCGGCTGCTGTTCCTGCAGTACAGGGTGCAGCTACACTAACTACTGGGTTAGTGACATGTTGACGATGACACCTACACCGCTGAGCCTTCAAGGAATCAAAGATTGCAGTGAGATGACTGTAAATCAGATCAAAAGAAGCTAAACTGGCTAAGTACCTTCAACTGACTCTTATACAGCCACACCCAAACACACCTAAACCCCAAATTTACTGTTCAGCTGTGCTTACCAATATCCGGACTACAAACTACAGCAATATGCCTCCACCCAAAAAAACCCCTCCAAACTAGCGAGCTAGGCTGGTAACTACAAGCTTATTTATCCTGAATGGCAGCAAAAGCTGTTACGGAACGTTTTTGAGGACTTGTGGGGTGAACAAGTGAAGGTTGAGGCAGATTTATACAACTGTGGTCGTAAATGGCAGAGGCTCTAACGTGCACAGAGCTCACAGCTCAACCTAATACCTCCCGTTCACCAGCCCTGCTTCGAGCCGTTTACACCATTTCTAGAGATGTTAGCATTTTTGTTTTGACATCTTTCCTCAGTTTATATCACTTCTGTTTCGTGGCGTCGAACTGCCATCTTTTTTATTTGGACTCTCTTGGCTTGCGGTTCACCTCGTTGCATCATTGCCTCCCACCACGCTCTCCCCTAAAGGCTTCTTCGATAGCAGGTTGCTTGGAAGAAGGTGTGTGTGTGTGTGTGTGTGTGTGTGTGTGTGTGTGTGTGTGTGTGTGTGTGTGTGTGTGTGTGTTTTTCCTTGGACACACACACACACACACACACACAAACACAGCGAAGGACTGCCTGTAGCGAAGTAGACATGACAACAGAGTGTGTGGTTTATCCGTGTGGTTTTTGGGAGACGGATAGAGAGATCTGACGGGGAGGAATCCTCTTATAGCAGCCCACGCTCTCTTCTCTGCTGCTTCTAAGCCAGTGATGCATCTTGGTCCCTCCTCTTACAGTTTCAATTCCCTATCTTCCTGCGGCAACGGAGCCTGAGGAGACCACGATTAACATGACAGATTTTTTTCCATTTTAACACTCTCTTTTTTTTTTTTTTCCCCCTCTCTATTTGTCACATTAGGTAACTCACTCGTAATCTATTACTCCTCAGCCCTACGAATTCACATTTAAACACCACTTTCAGTGCAGATAAGTAGCTTGATTTTCAAGATTTCTTATGGAGCTAAAAGTAGTAAGTATATATCTAGTCGTTAAATGCACACCAAATATACCTTTACTGGGATTAAAAAAAATAAAATAATCGACGTCTGTATTTCATTTATTCTGTGCTCGTGTATGCAGAATAAATGAAAGGAGGAGAGAGTGCAACAGTTTTCACCGCTCAGATTGTCGGGATATTTCACAACCCCGCAGGCATGGGTGACTATCCACGACGCTGGAGGACGGCAGAGCCCGCACAATCTTCCGGTTACACGACCTGCTGCGCTTCACTGTCAGAAAGCATTAAGAGAGGCTCGAGACACAAGCAGCCACAGATGCCACACATTACCGAGCCCACACTTACTTGCATCATAATGACACTTTAACTGTGCGCGATCACCGCACATCAATAGCGAACAGCAAAGCCTCGCGCATATCAGAGGGACAACTCGTGAATTAAGCCACAAACTGTAGTATCTCATTTAAACAATAACTGGCACAAGACCAGAGGATTTTTTTTATTTTTTTTTTGGTGAAGGACAGAGTGTAAAACAAACAGGTCTCAACATCTGGGTTCGGTGGCAAAGCTTCGCAGTACTTGGTCATTACATCGACATTACTAAGGATTTGGGTATCAGAAATGTTAATCTCAATGTCTACATGATATGGACGTATTTAGTCAAAAATATTGTGATATTAGATTTTGTTCATGTGGTCTAGGCCTAACATGACAGTTTATTAGAAGAAAAAAAAATCCTAACAGTGCTTAATCTAACATACTAGTGTCTAGTATTGGTTACTCTTCCCCTGCCAATCTGTCACATGTACACACACAGGCTGAGCAAGCTCCTGAGGAATCTGTGCACACACACACACACACACACACACACACACACACACACACATCAATTAAAAAAAACAGGTACAAAGTCTGCCTCTATTGTGAAAGACTGAGGTGCATCTATTTGGTGGTGGTTATCTCTGCCAAGCAAATCTTTTCAGTTTTTCAATCAAAAAAAAAAAAATGCTATTCAATTTTTTTTTTTTTAAACCATCATTATTACAATATCTGTGTAAATTATTAACACATTATTTGGAAAAGTTATAGCAGGATAATGAATAAACATCACCCGAAAAGACAAAAGACAAAACTTTTTGATTGTGGTGGTGCCCAAACGTGGCTTGGGTTCTGCACCAAAGCATTTCAATGAAAAAAAAACCAGGATTGCAGCGAAAAGGTAGTCAGCCTGACATTTAGAAAGCCTCTCTATCTTGCCAACTGTTTTCGTTGATGTTATCCAGCTGATCTCACTTAGAGACACCGACCAGAAGACAACTGGTAACACAGCTCGGTGTTTAAACAACCGTGAAATTCAGCCTCGGCGCACTTGTAGCTCAGTGGGAAAACACGAAGCCACCCCGACGCCATTCAGTTCAGTGGTTCTCCTTAAGCAGTACCGGGCAGAGACTGTAAATTAATCCCCCCCTCCTTCCCTCCCCGCCGTCGGACGCTTTCTACCTCGACTCGGCTGAATGACTTTCGAGCTGTCAACCGCGGTTGCTCGCAGATTAGCTCGTTAGCTAGCTCGGCTAAGGCGCGACACTCAAGTAAACTGAGGAAGTTGGTGTTTACTTACTGGCATGCTATCTGTCAGGTTTCCCCGGTATCGCTGTCCTCTGTCGCTCCGACAATACGAGTGAACGGCTATCACTTCGCTACTCCATAAATATCCTCAATAATTCAACAACATCAGCTCCTTCCATCTTCATTACTTTTCCCGACTCAGACTACCATAGACGAGAGGACTCAGTCTTCACGGAGTGACAAGGCGTCGGAGCCAATAGAGGAGCAGCATATAAGTTAGTGGTCAAGCCCCCAAATGTAGTAGCCAATGAAATTACACTGTACACAGCATGTTAATAATTTCCACGATCAAGGTAGGTTGTCGCTGTCAGACCCTGCTCTTTGACAGCAGAGTGATCTATCAAATGTGCTATTAATGAATCATTATCATACTAAAAGAGTATTTACGGCGGTGTGTACACGTCAGTTGAATAATATGCATTCATTAATAATTTGCCTTTGATTTGTGTTATTCAAATACTCTGTATTCAGTTAAATTTGGAAAATAACCTTTTTGTTTCACTAACATGGGATCTAATAAAAGCCTTAGCGCGTATGATTAATTCATTTTTTTTTAATTTACTAAACCTTTTAACGAAGAGACAAACTCAGAGTTGTTACATTTTACCTACACATCTGAACACTTTATGCCAAATTAATCTGTAAAGCTTAAGGCAAAAGCACTACTCTAAATATGTCTCTCTCTGTTTAATAATACATTACCACCTGACATGACCTTTGGAACAATGGATTTCCCCCAGATTAGTTATAAAGATGGCATACAACTACGTGTTTGTTTTCTTTCATATTAATAGCAGTGGGTAAGCTGTACTTATTAATCAATCAATAAATGCAATGGGGTTTCTGTGGTTAATAAGCTGCAAATCTGCTCCCTCTGAATGCCATAACAGTGAAACACTACATACACAATCCCAACATACCTCTAGATCAGTTTCCAACGCTTCTATCCTGTCCTGGGGCATTGTAAAATAAATGTACAGACCATTATAGTTTATAAACTGAATACAACTCCCTTTGGCAGGTCAAAGAACAAACACAAAGAGGCAAAGCCTCGTAAAAAATATTGTGTTAAACCTGATGAAACAGGTTTTTTTTTAAAAATAGTAATAGTTGCCATTTATTATTTTAATTTTGTGATTTAGGGAATTTTCCTCAATGTAGTGCAATGTCTGTGAGGCAGAGTGAAGTTTGAGGAATATGACATGAAGTGCAGCTGTTAGAATAGTACAGTGAGTCTGCGTTGCCCCCTAATGTTAGCTGGTAAAATTACACATGTTCAGGAAAATTTAAATCTTTACACAGACACAGACACATATACATTAAAGTGTGAGCATGCATCTCTGTTATATTTATTACAACTCAAAACAACATTTAAAAGGGAAATATAACTGCAGGTCCTACATGATATAAAAGCCTACGCATTACTAGCCTCCCTGATGTTGTTGTTGCAGATTACTCAGTGATATTTGGCAGCCCTGTATATGTTGACCACACTAACTGTTAGTGATTGGCATAGTTACCAGGACTAAGAGCAAGACAGACAGCTTTTGTCCATCTCAGCTGTAGCAGAAAGCTTGGCTGTGAAGCAGTGTCCTCTCTCGACTGCCAAAAGTGGTGTAAAACCTGTTTAAATATTTGAAGCTTCTATACATCCTGTGTAATAATTGGTCAAATAAAAAAAACATGGACTACAGATGAGCCCCTGCCATCTCTGCAGCCTCGGTGAGAACATCCCCAGCTTGTTGTCTGTATCGCTGCAACAGCTCCTTCGCCCTCTTTACTTCCTTCATGTTCACCTCCAGGTTCTCACTCAGCCTGCCTTGCTCTTGGTAAGTTCCTGCTGCCCCCTTCACCTGCTCAGCCATGTGATTGTGGCTACGGAGGAGCCAGCCAATGAGCTCTTGAAGTTTGGTACCCTTCGAGATGGTGGCCTTGGCGCTCTCAGATGTGCCCTTCACTTCCCTCTGAGCCAGCTGTAGACGTTGAGGCAGTGGTTTCCCCAGTGGTGACCCCACAGGAGCCACACTAAGGGAGAAGTCATAGCCCTTAATCTTAAGGGAGACCCTGTGTGTGGCCTCTGACAGTAGAAAGAGATGAAGGTAAAAAAATAAATAAATAAATAAATATGAGGTATCATCTGCTATCATATTGTTGGAAGGCATCACTCACCGTGCTCGTCTCTGATCTTCCCCACACATTCAGCAAAAGCCAGGGAATCATCATGGGTGCAGTCATAACTCTGTTGCAGGTTTCTGATATGTCGGACCATGACGTCATAGCGTTCTTGCTGCTCATTGAAGGTCTCCGCCATGTCAGAAAACCTCTGATCCAACTCTGGCACACACACTCGTCTCATCACCAGCCTTCCAATCCGTTTCACGGTCTGCTCATCTGGACAGAAAAAAAAAACCGATATCACACCACAAACACACACATAGGCACATAAAACGGAACACATATGGTTCAAATGATTAATAAATGATGTTGGTACAGTTTTGGAGATGATGTACCACTGTGTGCTAGGCGGGTCTGCCTTGCTGATTCAACTCCATTCACTTCAGATGGTCTGGGGTGCAGGAGAGGGTGCCTCTGAAATAATACAGGGTTTTTTATACTGGCATAAAAAGAGACATTAGGTAATAACAGGCCCATGTGTTTTCCTGATGTGTGCAATGTAGCTTAAGTATTAAAGTAAATGTAATAGTTTGCGCCCTCTGACTGATATATTATTATCTATGACAACATTAGTTTATTGATGCTGAAGCTTCAGTGTGTGAGCAGCATGTTACTGCTTTAGCTGCTGCAGGTGCAGCCAGTTTGAACTACTTTATATCCAGTTTTTTATACCGGGACAGCAGAAAAATGTGAGGGGTCGTCAGATAATTACTGAGGAAAAAAATTTAAAAACAAAAGTTCTCTTCCACAAATCTGTTTTCTGTTTTCATACTTTTAAACTGATCTTTGATTTTTGGTGAGACATTGGATCATTTGAACATTTATGAAAATGAAACTAAGAGAAGTTTAGGTACAGCTGCTAACAACTCCAGACCCCAATTAGACACCCAAAACCAAAAAATGTGGGAAACCACTTCTTGAATCTTTGATAATGTATTGTATTTTGAAAACTTGTTTTATTTTCCAAATCTTCATTATGTTAAATCTTCATTTTAAAAGTAACTAAAGCTGTCAAATAGTGGAGTAGAAAGTTGCATGAAATGTTTTTTTCCTGAATGAAGTTTCTCGTCTGAACTCAAAAGAAGCCACTTTATACTTTGCTGAAGATTTACATAAAACTCATTAGAAACATACCTCGTTGTTGGAGTTGTCGCTGGAGAAGCAGCAGCAGCAGAGAAAACGCAGCATTTTCAGCAGCTCTCTTGTCTCTCAATTTGTTTTCAGGTCAAGTATTCCTGACAATGCTGTACTCCGCATTCCGAATGACGTCAGCGTCATGCGACTCCTGGAAAAACAATCTTCCTGCTTATGTTATTTTTTTTTATTTTTTTTAACATCTCAGTACATAAATGAACGCGGCAGACAGGTTCACCCACAGGTGAGATGCTGCAGCGAAGTAAACTCTGCTGTTCCCATTATTTGTATATTTGTGTATTATAAAATCTGAAATAAGCATCTCTAGTTGATACAAATGACAAATATGTTTTTGGTCCGAGTTTCAAAACGCTCCCTTTAGATCTACAGTTCAGTTAAAAAATTAAATCACTTCCTCAAACCTGCAGGTCAGTGTGTAATTCATCACATCTGTCGGTAGAGGGCGAGGGAGAGTAGGGTCCAACCGGAGCAAGAACCGTAGAAGAAGACAGTCCAATCTAATGCTCTACTGAGTTGTAGCTCACTGGATGCGCAAGGCTAACTCGTTTCCTTTTGTTTCATTTATTTGTCTATGAAATGAGACAGCTGACTGCAAATTAATTTCACTCTACGAGCTTCACGGATAAGCTGCCGTCAAGTTTGAGGCTTTTGAATTCATAAATTCAGAGCAGACTGCAGGCGGCCGAGGGACAACAAAGAGACTGCTTCTGCTGGCAAGGCTGCTCACAGTGCTGTTGTTTCATTTAAACCAATAGATTACAATAATCTGCCTGACATGACGGGGATGGCCTCGCCAGAGAAAGCTCCAACCTCCAAGAAGAAGAGCGAGAGAAAGTGTGCCATCAAAGAGGAGTACAGGCAGCTGTCCAGCATCATGGGAGTCATGAACAACCTGAGAAAACAGGTCTGCCTGTCTGTGTGCGAGACTGAACACAGAACTAATGGACAGAACTGTGTGTCTGTAACAGGTCTTTGCATGAGGCATGTACTGCATGTGTATGTGTGTGTGTGTTTGCTTCTCTGCCCTGACACCTGATCACTGTATATGTGCGTGTTTTGTTCCTCAGGGTACACTCTGTGATGTGACCCTGGTGGTTCAGGGGAAACACTTTTCTGCCCACAGAGTAGTGCTCGCTGCTGCCAGCCACTTCTTCAGTCTCATGTTCACCAGTAAGTGTAACATAGAGACACATCAGCACAAACATGCTTGGTACTTCGTACCGTGAGACCTTGTAGACCTCCACTGTGAGGAAAAATACCTCTGCTGGAGTGATAGTATTATTTCTAATAAAACATAAAACGACGACTGTTTTTGTGTCAAAAGTTGAATAAAGAATAATAATAACAAAGTCAGTATAAGACGTTGGGTAAAGTGTGAGCCATCTATTTAGACAGTGTGATCATTATTAAATCCAGAATATTAGTCTTTTTAATTTAATTAATCAATACTCTGCACTTTTCTCAACATTATGACTATTTTAGCCTTAGACACAATAGCAACATGTTTGGTTATTTGGTTAGGACAATATACGAAGATTACAAGTTTATATGTTTATACACTATTAATTATATAGTTCTCCCAAATCTGCCACACATGCTGCCATGTATTATGCCATGGATATATTTCTATTTTTTTATGATTTCTGTCCCTGTTTTGTTTTTTTCACGTCCAGCCAGAATGATGGAGTCGATGTCCCATGAGGTGGAGCTCCGGAGTGCTGAGCCTGAGATCATTGAGCTGTTGATTGAATTTATTTATACAGCACGGTAAGACTTTTGGCTCAAAATAACACATTATGCCGTCATTATGACACAATTACAAAATTTCGTACAACACAGTAACATGTACTTGTCTTTTACATATTAAATGCACTGTCCTTATTGTGTGTTTGTGTGTGTTCGTGTGTGTCAGAATCTCAGTGAACAGCAGTAATGTCCAGTCATTGCTCGATGCAGCCAACCAGTACCAAATTGAGCCTGTGAAGAAGATGTGTGTGGAGTTCCTTAAAGGACAGATCGATGCAACAAACTGCCTGGGTAACAACAGAAATGCAAACGCATGTCTGACACTTGAATGGCACTATAATTCATTATATTCGCTGATTCTCGTTCTGTCCTGCTGCAGGTATTTCAGCCCTTGCCGACTGTATGGACTGTCCAGAGCTGAAGGCAGAAGCAGAGGACTTTTTCCAGCTTCACTTCACTGAAGTCTACAAACTGGATGAATTCCTGCAACTAGACGTTACACAGCTCACACATCTGCTGCACCAGGATAAACTCACTGTCCGAGCTGAGGCCCAGGTACACATCTGCACATCCTTTGATTATATACTTTGTTTGTTTTGTGCTATAAACTTTTAAGAATATGCTAAAGGAAAATGTGTGTCATCGAAACAAACTGGTGTTGTTTTAGAGATGCAGACATTTGGGGAAATCACAAAACTCTCTTACATTTTTTGTGAAGTAGTATGTGCCAATTACTAATTGATAAATACATCCTTTTAGAACTTTGATTACAAGAGTAATAGGGATCATCAAATCAAGAATATGCTGATAATAGTCTTTATAATTTGTATGTTCCCACATGTTTTGCTGTTGCGTTTCTATTCAGATTTATGATGCTGCAGTGCGCTGGCTGAAGTATGATGTGTGCAACAGACAGCAGTATATGGTGGAGGTGTTGGGGTGTGTGCGCTTTCCTCTGGTCTCCAAAACCTTCCTCTCCAAGACTGTGCAGGCTGAGCCCCTCATCCAGGACAACCCACAGTGCCTCAAGATGGTCATCAGTGAGTAGGAAGAGGGAGAAACACAAAAGTACAAATTCTAATTGACAAAAGCTGGACACAAAATGATGTATCTTCTTCATGTGTAGCGTTGTTTCTAGGATTTCTGGATCTTTGCTCAAATATATTTCCATCATGCACTATTATGGTAGTCAAACGTTGTTTAAAAAGGTAGTAATGTAGATGAACAGGAGCAAGTTGATGTGAAAACTACATTAGTGCAAAGGCCTGCTGGGTTGACACGAGCAAACCCCCACACACAAAGCAAAACAAAAACAGTCAGTGCTTTTCTCCAAGGTGGGATGCGCTACCACCTGCTGTCCCTGGAGGACCGGGAGGACCTGGGAGAGAGCAGCCGACCCCGACGCAAGAAGCACGACTACCGCATCGCTCTGTTCGGAGGATCGCAGCCTCAGTCCTGCCGCTACTTCAACCCCAAGGTACGAGGCTGCCGTGCACTGAAATTGTAGCTGCAGGGGCAATTACTCAACAAAACAATGTATACAACATCATCAACAAGCTCAAGTCAAGGTTCAGTTTCCTAGTTTCGGAACAGCTGAGAGATTTTGTAGGTACAATATGTTGGGTTACAGGTGTCTTCTGATCATACAGTGTTTGTCAAGTGTCAGTATGGCTTTCCGTGCAGGACTCCAGCTGGACAGACATTCGCTGCCCCTTTGAGAAGCGCCGGGATGCCACAGCGATCTTCTGGGACAACGTGGTCTACATCCTGGGCGGCTCACAGCTCTTCCCCATCAAGCGCATGGACTGCTACAACGTTCTGAAGGACAGCTGGTACTCCAAGCTGGGTCCGCCCACACCTCGCGACAGCCTTGCTGCCTGCGCTGCTCAGGGCAAGATCTACACATCCGGGGGGTCAGAAGTAGGTGAGCAGTGGGAGGTTTGGAGAGAAGAACTTTGACTGAGTGGGTTCTGGACCGTTAAGCGCTACTATGGGGTGGATATGTTGGATTTTTGGTGTTGTTTGTGCTACTGTTATTGAGTGTAGTAGATAATTTGTGTAAGAATGACCAACCACGTCTGAAAGCATTCAATCAAAGTATTATGTACTGTACTGTCTACAGGTAGCTCAGCCCTGGACCTTTTCGAATGCTACGACACCAGGACAGAGTCGTGGAAGGTCAAAACCAGCATGCTGATGGCCCGCTGCAGCCACGGCTCAGTGGAGGCCAACGGGCTCATTTATGTGTGTGGAGGAACGGTGGGCAATAATGTCTCTGGCAGGATCCTCAACAACTGTGAGGTCTACGACCCCAACACACAACAGTGAGTCCCATAAACATACAGCTCTGTACAATGTGTCCATGTATGCTCACAATCCTGGGACTTTTTTGGCATAGGCTTAGATACAGTGTGCCCAAATGTAATCATGTAATTGTGTATGAGGTCAAAGACTTTTATGAATCTGCGCTGGCCATATTATTTACATCAAAGTGTGTATAAACGTATTGATTTTGTTTGATTAAAGGAGTTTATCCCCAAACTTTCCAGGAAAAAAGATAAACAGTTTTCTTCTCACTTTGACATGAATTCTTTTTTTAATTTATCCAGTGGGTTTTGAAAGGCTTTCATTAAACCAACAGCTCATAGAAATGTCTCCACAAAGGAGCACTTATTGTTTTGCTGCACTGCAACATTTTGCTGTGTTGTGCTCCACTCTAATTTGATCTTTTCAGATGGAGGGAGTTGTGTGGGATGAAAGAGGCCAGGAAGAACCACGGGCTGGTTGTTGTGAACAACAGGATCTATGCTGTTGGAGGACAGGGGGCATTGGGTAATAAAAAATGATATCGCTGCAACCACTGCAGTGATCAAGAATGAACAGTACTTTAATAATGGTAATGAACATCATTGCTTGAGCAGATTATTATTATAGCAAGAATGTAACAGTATAATTTGTGTGTTTTTTTTAGGCGCACTGGACTCGGTGGAATACTACGACATTGCCAGTAATGAGTGGCGTGCTGCCTTGGCGATGCCGTGGCGAGGCGTAACAGTGAAGTGTGCGGCGGTCAGTGATGTCATCTACGTTCTGGCAGGGTTCCAGGGGGTGGGGCGGCTCGGACACGTCCTGGAGTACCACACCGAAACTGACAGGTTGGTATATTAACTATGTAGACATTGGTGTGAAAACATAGTGCCAGTTCCACTCATTTTAGCAAGTAAATACAGATAAATATTTTCTTTAACCTTTTGAGTTGCAGTGAAATAATGTTGAATTCTTTCAGTAGCAGAAACACTAGGGATCTATACAAATAAAACAATGGCTTGATTAAACCCTGAATCTATTTGCACCACAATTACTGAAAGTTCTCCTCTGCGCTCAGGTGGGTGACTTGCAGCAAGGTGCGAGCTTTTCCCGTCACCAGCTGCCTGATCTGTGTGGTCGACACGTGTGGAGTCAATGAAGACGATGACATGGACCTCATAGACTCTCAGCCACACACTGCATCCACTGCCTCTCCGTCTGCCTCAGCCTCATCAACCTCATAGGACAAGTGGCAGATTCAGTATATATTCATGTTTATTTGACTGCTAGTGAGTTGATTGACACGAGGCAGGGCCTGACTTTTCAGGAAGTCAGCCATGCTTAGGCTGCTCATAATGATATGAAAATGTCTGTTCTATGTGTCAGTTTATGTTCTTTAATTTTGTTCAGTCAGATTTATTTTTACTTTTTAGCTAAATAGTATTTCCTAATGTCCACAAATGAATGTTGAAGGAGACATGAAGACTTTTAATGAGTTTTGTTAGGTCAAAAAAAAAGAAGAGATTTTTGTTCTTTTATTGGTCCTTATTTTAAAGAAAAACTTGTAATTTTGTTTTTGTAGCTTGTGGGCTATATACTGTTACAGAGTGTAGATATAGTGCATTTTATGAGTATTTGAAACGTGGTTGTGTATATATTTAACAATAGTTCTTTGGTAATGTTCTTTAACTTTGTATTGTGCCTTTAAAAAGAATGTATAATTATTTTATTCGCAGCCATGTGTGGTTAAAAGTAAAACAAAAAAAATAGCTGAATGTGATCATTTAGTAAGCAAGTTTGATTTACATTTTTTTATATAGAAAAATTAAACATTTCAAAAACACAAAATTCATGGATATTAAGGCATCTGCAATAAAATGACATAAGATTTTGTAAGCTCGTTGTTCAGTTGACATTAGCTGCCGTACCACTTTATGGTCGACGGAGATGATGAGATGAAGCATCTCTACATTCACTGTTTAAACCTTGTGTTGACAAAACCGACTAATACTGAGGCTAAAAACAAGCGCATTAAGAAGAGTGAGATAACGTTGATAAAAGCTCTTCTAAATCTGCTCAAATATGGCAAGAGTGTGCTTTGGCAAATCATCCTGGTACATACATAATGTTATGAAATCACATGCTTTCAGAGAGCTATTGAAATTCAAAGTTAAAAAGCAATTTGATATGACTGAGGGAGGTTAAATTAGTGCAACAGTTATAAGCAGTGGTAAACATTAAGAGGTGTTATTCTCCACTTGAAAATGACTATTTGTAGCATTCCCTGAGCATGTTTTATAAACCACTGACAGGTCCTCCCTCATTTGGCCCCCGCAAACTGTTCCATCATTCTGCCTCCCATCAATCATAATAAAACTCTTCACCACTCATAAGGAGAGAAAATCTGTTGTTTATGTCTTCAGTGTCTCTCCCCGCTCCCTGAGCTCCTCCTCCACATCCCCCTCTTCCTCCCCTTCCCCTTCCCCGGCCTCTCCTCTTCCTCCCTGATGCGGAAGAGGAGGGATTGGCTTTGAAGCTGCAGTTTCTCACAGCATCCAGCAGGGATGAGTAGAGTTGCCAGGAAAAATGTCCTCCAGTCAGTATGGACTCAGCAGATTGGCCCCCTTTCAGATACCTGAGGAGGCCGTGCACCAAGGTACCGCAGAACAACCTTAAAAGACATGAGGGGGAAACCAGATTAAGTGGTGTGTGAAAAACCCCAGTTATTTAATTTAACATGGTGGTACCTGCAGATATTTTAAGATTTAATTTTTCTCTAGGTCAACCACAAACAAAAACTGATGTATGGTATTTATTCAACCCAAACACTGAAAATGTAAAATGTTCTCAACCCTCGTGTTGTCCTTGGGTCAAAATGACACAGCTGTGTTCAACCAAGTTCTATTTTATTTTCATATTTTTTGGGATCATTGGTGACAAGGAGGCTGTGAGGGTTTCTTTAAAGAATGATGACCAATGATCCCAAAAAAATATAAAAATATAGAAATAAAATAGAACTTGGTTGAACACAGCTGCAGGTCATTTTGACCCGAGGACAACACAAGGGTTAAACAAACAGCTGGCGGCAAACCTCTAGTTACTCTGGGAAATCTATAAGACTTCATTGTGAAAAGGATGATGTTTGTTTTTGTTTTTTTAACAAACTTTCTGCATGGCTACACGTAGATCTACATCTAGCTTTTTTTGTGTAATCTTAGGATACTGGTTTGACATGATTTCAGATGGTTTAGTCAAAACTTTGTCTGTTTTGGATTGTTAGTAGTTCATTTAGTTCTCACTCACCTTATGAAGTGGGTAAATAGATGAAAAATGCAAAAATGGTACCGTCTCTTCTCCTTTATGCATCTTTGTCTTACCATGACAGAAGGGGTTCAGGCAACGGCAGCAGCAATAGCTGATTGAGACACAGTGCACTCCAGAGGCAGGCCTGCCATTGGCTGAAACTGTGAGCCGCTCTGATATCCATGCCATGTCTCTCCCCTGGTCTCACACGTTGTCGATCAAGCCCTGTCCAAACTTTACGCTCTGCAACCCAGTTTAGCTTTGAGACTTAAATATTGGACAGCAGAAACAGGTTTTTAGATAATTACAGGTAAATCAATGTTTGCATTGTTTTTATGGTACATTTCAGTATTTTTAACATTGTGGAACAAAAAGAGAGATACGGCCCAACTAACCAGCTCCAGCATGGTTGATGCAGGACAGCTCTCCACAAACCATGCCTAACACCAAAGCCTGCAGCTCGGGCTGTGAGGGTGTCGGTGTGGCTTCTCGCATCCAGAATCCTGTCACGGCTACAGCCAGGTGCAGGTGGAGGGGAACAGGAGCCAAAGCTGACTCCTTCACTCCCAAGACTTCTAACAGGACACCAAGCCGCACTGCCACAGGAGCCTAGATAAAAATGAACAATGGAAAATAAAATTTGTTTATGTGGATACTGTTTTAAAAATGTCTGTAGTCAAACAAATACAAAATTAAAGAATGTTTACCTGACAGAGTCTATCCAGAGGTACATGGTTTCTGGGGGGATGTGCCTCCACTTGGTTTTTGTTCAAGTTCAGGTCGCAACGGTCATACTCTTCCACACAAATGGGAGTGCTAAAGCCCTGAGCCTGCACTGTAGCTGCACCAGCTGCTTTTTCCATGCTAAATGCTACATGCATGCCCTGCTGTGTGGGCAATATGTGGCCCTGACCCCTGCCTCCACTCCCCCTTCCTCCTCGCCCTCTCCCGCCTCTCGCTCCCTGTCTGATGTTTTCTTGTAGCCTTATATCTTGTGTTTGGACTTCGCCTCGTGGTCCCTTCACTTGCTGTGCACCTCCACCTGTTCCTTGAGGTACGTTGTCTTGGGCTCCCAGCAGTAATATCCCATATAAAACCTGGCGTATGGCTCTCGAAGCACAGTGGCTGCTGGCTGTCTTACTGTCCTCTACCTGCGGAACCAGAAGGACCCTGTGCATCACCAGAGCATCGACCACCGAAGGAGCCAACAGGCCCTTTGCTGCGGCCACCAACAGGCACTCTGGCAGCTGTGCAAGCCCAGAGGCCTGCCCTCCTGGAGCCTTACCTCCAGAGAACCAGCGAGCCAGAGAGCTTCGAGGATTGATGTGGTATTCCTGCATACCTGCCCAAAGCTTGGAAGTAAGCCCACCCTTCTTTCCTCTCTTGCCCTGAGCGCCTTCCTCCCCCATTAACATGCTGACTTCCTCCAGGGCCTCCGCCACATTTGAAAAAGAGGCCAGCCAGAGAAGGATGATCTCAGCACGGGAATTGTGTGCTCTACCTCTACCCCGGCCACCACCTCGCCTTAACGCGCTCCCATCTAACATAGCGAGGAGTGTGTCAGCCTCTTTTGGAGTACTGTAGTCATTACCGGTCAGGACAGCACATAAGGGGAGCAGCTCACAACTCATGATCCTGAACCAGCTACATAAATGATTAGTGGTGTAGCACCGAGCTGAGATGTAGCGCTGAGAGGCTTTACCACTAAGGTTGGTCCACTGGAAAAAACTGAGTGGCAAGTAACCACCTATGACAAAAAGACAAAAGACGTTTTTAAAACTTCAAAATATGGCAAGATACTGTCACTACTAGTCATTACAAAGGATCCTTGTTAAAGCAAAAAGAGAAAAAAAATCGTGTCACCTGGCAGGTCAAAGATATAAAAGTCACTGTCATTGGACAGCACTGGGCAGCTCCACTGGTGTGCCAAACATGCAATCTCCCAGTCAGCCTCAGTTGGACACTGGACCAGTGGGACTCCTCTCTGGATGAGGACCTGAATGAATACATCCCTCGTGAGGAGGGGGAGAACAGATCCATTGCGGCCATGACACAGATTGTTGGCTTCTCTTATCTTGGACTGCAGACGCTGCCGCAGAGTAGAAAACTTCTTGTCACTGGGATCCATCCCTTATAATCATTAAAAAAAAAAAAAAAAAAAGGACAGAAATGACATGTTTATAAATTACAACTGCTGACAAACTTAAACTTGTTACAGGTTCAGATTAGTTTGTTAATCTATTTATTTACACTCTCAATGGGTTAAAAACCCCAAAGCATACCTCCATCCAGAACCACATACGGCTGGATGTTACAGGCTGCCAGCGTAGAGAAGAAATCGGTGAGCAGACAAGCGAAAGCGTCATAGTCCCCTCCGTGCTGCTGGTCAAACCCGTGGGTAAAGTAGAGGCGGAAATACAGACTGCTGCCATCAATAACCAGGCGACTGTCCCTAAACTTCACATCTTGGAAGAGCTGTCGGTTCCCCTCCACAAGGGTGGTCAGACCCTGGACACCCATGGGATCTCTGGGCCTGTGAGGACATGACGGACGGGAGAGGACGGATGGGAAAATGTTTACACTAGGATGCAACGCTGGGCTGTTTGTGGGTCTGTGTAGACATGCAGTTATATAACGGGGAACAAAATAGATGCCAATTATAACAAACTGAGCAGACAGACAGCTGAACAGCAGTTGTTTTTTACGAGCAGGCACTGAGACGGAATTTACTGCAATAAAATGAATATACACGCAAGGCAAGTTATTTGACCGTATATCAAGTACATTTTAAATAAAATATGCAAAAGGACGTTTTTAGTTAGAGCATTTACGAGTTGTACTAACCGATGTCACCTTACTTCTGTTTACATGCCTCGCTTCCGCGGTTATTTCCTTAATGTTACGCTTCGAAATAAAGGGGCTGGCTTGTAACAAAGTGGTGTATTCATGTTTTACGTGTGATACCATTTTTCTTATTTTAATCACATATTAATAGATTTAAAAAATATATACAACTAAACTATAAAAACTTAAATATATAAAATAGAGTTGAATATTAAAAAAAAAAATTAAAAAAAAAAAAATAGAAAACCGTTACGTCGTCTTGCTACAATCTCGTTGTGTATCGCGAGAGAAGGTGAGAACGCAAACGCTAGCGACCGCGCTAGCCAGTTTTGTTCTCCTGTTTGAAATTAATCTCGTTTTATTGCGGCCGCAATGTCCGGAGGCACGAACCTTGGGTTTCCCGGGACAAGCCAAGCCAGCTCCGGAACATTCGCACACCGGAAAAAGGACAGCAGCCCTTCCGCGAGGTTCTGGGAGAGTCCGGATACTTTAGCCCAGCTGGAGGTGGTGCGACAGTGGATCGGGAAGCACTACAAAAAGGTAGTTAGCTCACTCGAAAGCTAGGTTACGAGCTAGCCGCCCCCCCCTCCTTGTTAACAAGCGCAATAGATCCCACTGTAAACAAAAACAAATGCAGAATAACATCACGTACACACTGTCTACCGAGAGCTGCGCATATCAGTCACGGAGCTGCACACGTTTAAGATGAAAGAATGCAAGGATGAAGTGCAAATGTAGTTTAGTCGTGGATGTGTAATACAGCTGCTAAGTCAGTAAAAATGCTGTGACGTAAAGGATTGTAATGAACTATGTCCCTGTTAAAATGTGTGTTTGTCTTGCCAGCATGTTTTGGCGGATGCCCCGTCTTGCCAGGCTCTGGCTACAGTCACCCTGCAGCTTCTCCAGTTCCAAGAGGATGCCTTTGGCCGACAGGCTGCCAGCCCTGCACTCACCAAACTCCCCGTGAGTCTGTCTCTTTGTCGTTGTCACCCTTCACTCTAAAATACCAGGGAGGTGTTTTTGACTACAGTCAATGCAAGGCTCAAATTTTGCACGATAAAGGTTGCTGTTGTGTTCTTGTGCTTTTTAAATTGTCTGACATCACTACGTTGTTATATTAGATAAGGTCGACTGAGTGCTTGATTGATTGGAGAACAGCAGTGGCCTCAGTGTTTACTATTAAAATTGCAGAAGATAAAACCACCGGAAATCTGAAAGTTACTATTCATTGAAAGCTCTTCAGATCGGCCACGAATCATTAAAAAAAAACATGCTAAAACAAAACGAGCAAATAAACGCTGTTGATTTGACCTTTTCTCTACAGGCACAGTGCTTCCTGGACTTGCGACCAGGCGGTGGACTCTGCCACATTCTCGGCACTGCTTACAAGTTCAAGGTTGAACAGGGCTGGTGGGTAGCTGGCATCCTATGCCTTTTCCATTTCACAGTGGTATCCCTCACAAACCTGTTCTGCATTTGTGTGATTTCACCTGACTGTTTTCCTTAGTGCCTCTTTTGTTCCCTCCCTGCATTCACACAGGCGAAGGTTTGACCTGCAGAATCCATCAAGAACTGAAAGGAATGTGGAGATGTTTACTACAATTGAAAAAGCACTGATCCAGGTGCCAAAGACACATGCGCAAACACAAACATACTCGCACATTAAGGACTCTCTATTCACTGATTTTTGGACTTGAATTTTCTTGTCAACAGAACAACTGCATGTCACTGCCTGTGGTATATCTGGACCCTACCCTGGATCAGGAGCTGACTAGCAGACTGACTGGTATCATCACCAAACACCAGGTAAAGTGCTGGAGATATGGGAGTGGAAAAAATAGAATATATTTACAGCTTAGAGTAAACAGGAGTGAGAATACATCTGCAGAGTGCAGTCCTGATAATGTAGTTCCATTTTAGTGCTACCCATTCACACACTGTGCTTTCACAGGGTTCCCTCAGCGAGGACAGAACGCTCGCCAGTCACCACATCTATGCCTCACCTGCCTCTACAGATGAGGGTCAGTTAAAGTTTTTGTGTGTAATTGTGTTTGCTAACCCGAATACTAACTTAGCTTGAATACATTTTGTATACGCATCTATTTTCAGATGAGTGGATGCGTCCTGTGATGCGGAAAGACAAACATGTCTTGGTACATTGGGGCATGCATCCTAACAGGTGAGGCATGAGGAAACATACACACAGGAGGCTCCACAGACAGAACCTGAACTCCTTAACTTCTCTTGTCTCTGTTTAACAGTTATGACAGCTGGCTGTCCTCCAGTGATGTTGAAGGAGAGGTTGAAGAGCCGCCACATCCCGAAAGGCCATGGAGGGTCAGTATGACAGCGCACCTATAAATAAACAACTCTCGTATCTAAAACAGTTTATATACTTACATAAGACAGTTTTCCGCTACATGTACTACATCCAAACTACAACTCTACATCAGAGTTTTGCTGTTCAAAACATGAAATTACAACAACTTTCTCACCTGCCAATGTCGTCCACCAGGAGTCAGTTAGACAGAATAATGGTAGGCAGTGACAAAGATTTTGAACAGAAACAGACTAATTAAATAGTGTAGGACTTTATATGATACCAACTAAAAAATGACAAGTACGTAATGTAAGTGAGGTAGTGTGTGTTCATTTTGGAAACTTGATGAGATACACCAGCATGCACCACTCTTAATTTGATGTTGTGTGTGTGTGTTTAGGTCCATGCTGGTTGGGTTCTCGACACGGATGTTTTCAATGAGTGGATGAATGAAGAAGACTATTGTGTAGACGAGAGGAATGTACCAGTCATACTGCGTCAGCGGATTCACCTCCAAGATGACCAGGTTTGTGTGAAGCCGTAGGTGCTGGTGGTCTGTGGGCTTACTTAACACGCAGTTAAATGTTATCAAGTAATTTAACTACAAAAAGCAAGTGTGATCATTTGTTTTGTGTACTTTTGTTTAGAGTTTAATCAGAGGGGATTGTTTTTCCATTTTAGATAAATAGTGACTTCCTGTCGTGATGAAACTTGGCTGTCCTGTTCATCAAGCATTTTGTTTCAAGTCATCTCCCTGAACTCTTTGTGCAGGACTCAAAGT
Source organism: Embiotoca jacksoni (assembly GCF_022577435.1). Taxonomy (NCBI): domain Eukaryota; kingdom Metazoa; phylum Chordata; class Actinopteri; family Embiotocidae; genus Embiotoca; species Embiotoca jacksoni. The sequence goes on from NW_027185425.1 coordinate 7,131,954, forward strand.
CCGCATCCTCCAAAAAGAGAAGACGCTCGCCTTCTCCTCCTGCCTCTGAAGGCAGGAAGAAAGGAAAGAAGGGGTAAGACATACCTGTTGCTTCCACACAGGGTTACGTTTTTACAGTGCAAGGTTTCAGAATTGATTTTTTTTTTTTGGTGTTTGCACACAGGAGAAGGCGTGGCCAACAAGAGGAAGAGCCAGAAGTGGACCTGACCAAAGATATGGAAGACCCTACCCCTGTGCCAAACATGGAGGAGGTCGTACTGCCCAAGAATGGTAAATCACTTGAAGACAGCATCGATAACTCGCAAAGAGTAACATTAAAAAGATGTTTAAATATATTACATTTCTTCTCTAAGCTGTTTGTAATTTTTTACCCCGTCTGTGTAGTCAACCTGAAAAAAGACAGTGAAAATACTCCAGTGAAAGGAGGGACAATGGCTGACCTTGGTAAGCTTGCATGTGCTATGGTGAATGTTTAGAAAGGAGTCTTGGAACATTAAAGCGTTAAAAGCAGGGATATGTAGCTGTTCTCTTGTTTGTATGTGTGCACCTTGATTTTTCGTCCTTTCATCACCGTTTCTCTTTCAGATGAACAGGAGGAGGATTTCCCAGGAAGGGTAAATATGATGTCATTCTTCCTCAGTAAAAAAAAAGTTGTTCTTATTTGCAGGAAGGTTGGTTCGTCAATATGAGTTGCTTCTGCGAGTGTTATTACTCTTTGTTTATGTTTGTATAGGAAGAGGAGGAGGGAAGAGCAGAGATCCCAAGGCTGTCAGAGGGCGAGGACAATATCACAGAACAAACCCATCATATTATAATACCAAGCTACACATCTTGGTTCAATTACAACAGGTAAACAAATACACATAGGTGTGCTTACATAGACCTTGCACGCTGAAGTTATTTTTCACCAGCGCATACCTTCATCAAAACTTAAGCCTGACCTTATAAAACCTCCCTGTGCTTGTTGTCCAGCATTCACTCGATAGAGAAACGCGCTCTGCTTGAATTTTTCAACGGAAAGAACAAATCAAAATCTCCTGAAATGTGAGTACTGCTGATGTTCAGACATGAATTGGCATTAACTCAGATGATGAGGATGAGAACATCTCGGTGTGACTGTCCCTGTCCGTTGCAGCTACCTGGCGTATCGTAACTTCATGATCGACACGTACCGGCTCAACCCCCAGGAATACCTCAGTTCAACATCCTGTAGACGCAACCTCACTGGAGACGTTTGTGCTGTCATGAGGTACGACTTAGTGTGTGGACGTTTGCTGCCATGTCTGCTGCATGGGCTAAATTAGGGGTGTTATGTAGGCGTTGAGCTGTGTGAATGTGTCAACGAATTCAATCTGTTAATGCTGGGAAGAAACACAGCATGTGTTGTATTTAATGGGTCTGCAGTTCAAAAGTAAAAAAAATGTTTTAATCACAATGTGACGTATGCTAATTTGCGGTTTGTCCTCTATGAAGGTGGTTTTCAGCTGCAACACAGAGGAATTAATATGAAAAAAAAAAAAAAAAAATTCTTTGTGTACAGGGTTCATGCATTTTTGGAGCAGTGGGGTTTGATTAACTACCAAGTGGATGCAGAGAGCAGACCCCTCCCCATGGGACCTCCACCCACCCCTCATTTCAACGTACTGGCTGACACGCCGTCTGGGCTGGCCCCCCTACAACACAAACCCCTACAGGTTTGTGTTTGCTGGTGTCACACAGGGCAGCAGCTCGGAACAGACGAATTTGAAACCCAGTTCAACAATCATACGGAGCACCTCCTGATAAACTCTGCCGCTCGCACTCTTTCTCGCAGGTGTCGGCCTCGCAGCACATGTTGTACTTCCCAGAAAAGAGCAGAGAAAAACCTTCAGACTGCCAGAACTTCGGTCTACGCAGTGACATCTACACAAAGAAACACCCTAAGGTCTGTCGCATTAACAGTACAAAAATAGAGACGAGCTTAATTGCTCTTATTTGTACATATTGTGTATTTACTGCGGGCTATTTTTCTTTTCTTTAAAAGAAAAAACAAATTCTTAAATAAAGTGCTGCAAACATTATTCATATTATTCTTAATCTATCATCCTGTCTCAGACTAAAGGAGCCAGTGCAGGGAGGGAATGGACAGAGCAAGAGACGCTCTTGCTATTGGAGGTAAGACAGTCACTAATGTTTTTCTTCTTCTTTGTCAGAGACCTAACACATGACTCACTGCTTTCCTAAGCAGGGGGGGAAAAAAAGTTGATTTTTTTCTTTTATTTTTTTATAAGCGAGATCTTTTACATAAGCTTTTTCTCAGCCGTGTCTATTCCTCCGTCTTTGTCTCTCTCAGGCCTTAGAGGTTTACAGAGACGACTGGAATAAAGTATCAGAGCATGTGGGCTCCAGAACACAGGACGAATGTATCCTCCACTTCCTTCGTCTGCCGATCGAAGACCCTTACCTGGAGGACTCTTCGGCCTCTCTGGGCCCACTGGCCTATCAGCCCGTGCCTTTTAGCCAATCAGAGAACCCTGTGATGAGCACTGTGGCTTTCCTGGCATCCGTGGTGGATCCAAGAGTGGCATCGGCTGCAGCTAAAGCCGCACTGGGTGAGAGACCAGAGGGAGGAGGGGTAATTTCTGTTTAGTCGAGGTTAAGGTGTCACTCTGAGATGGTATAATGTATGCACAGCATGTGGAAAAAGAGAAATGTGTGTGGTGATTGTTCATCTTCCTTCTCAGAGGAATTTTCCCAAGTGCAGGAGGACTCAGGGGATAAAGCCTCTGAAATGTCCAACCAGCTAGAAAAAACAGGTAAGACTGAAATACATATTCACATAATTGCACACAATTCTGTTTCGATGTGTGTTTGTAATGTAGTCCCTTATTCTTTTCTTCCTCTGACTCAGAATCAATGGATGCAGAGAAACTGGAGACAAACTCCAACCCCCACCAGGTAATGCACCAAAAAGAGCTGCAAACTCTTATATTATATGTGCTGGTGATTTACATTGCTTAACTTAAGAGAGTGTGTGTGTGTGTGTGTGTGTGCGTGTGCGTGTGTGTGCGCGCATTTGGGTCAGTTTCAGGTGTCTGTAAGGGCGGATGTCCTCAAGGTGGAAGTCAGTGGGCTAAACGTGGAGGGAGAGCGAGTCAAAAGAGAACACGCTGAAAATATACTTTCTGATGAGAGAGATGGTAATTAAATATGTGCAGCACAGTGAATATCACAGTGAATGCATGACTGGCTCTATCAACGATATTCTCTCCGTGCTCCAGGACGGGCAGATGAGGACGAGAGCATAGGCCGACGGGAGGGAGACGGGGAGGAAGGGAGGAGAGCGATGGAGCTGGATCTGGTGGAGGGCACCGTTGCCACGGCAGCAGCAGCTGCTCTGGCATCAGCTGCTACAAAGGCCAAGGTAAAGCCCACCCTCTCACTTAAAAATGGACCAATAACACGAACATGAAGGTGAAGAAATGGTTGTCAGTTTAAGTATAGGCATTTTTTTTTATTTTTTTTTCAGTTGTTTTGCAGGTCTCTTAGCAACCAAAACAGGCACCATTTTCGAGACTACTTGGACGCTCCACTGCTTTGCACAAATAATTGGCATAGAGTATTTGAAGAACATACAGTATATAAGCAAGACTAGAGACGGGTATTATCTCAATTTCAAAACAGTCACATATGTCAGTGGTTCATAAAAAATGGGAGTGAGAATATTTTTTATTTTTAGATGTGCAGATTTATGGATTTTTTTTTTTTTCTTAGGACAGAACAAGTTAGCTGTTGACAAGAAAGTAAAGTGTATTTGTTCTACACCGGAAATGCCATGTATATTGTGATGAAGTAAATCAGTCCTCTCTAAGGTCTCTATGCCTCTTATACCGTTACTGATAAAGATGTGTTCCTGCCCGCAATCATGGGCCGCTACTTTGACAAAGATAGTTCTAGTAATAACATAAACCTGTGGCTGTTGTTTTTCCTCCATCAGGATGTTTAGTCTCCTCTCACATCTTTTATTTCCCCCTGTTCCTCAGTGTTTTCCTTCGTTATCTTCATTTCCTTTCCTTTTTTAGTTCCTTCGTCGTTAACCGTCACAAACGCTTTCCGCATTTACAATTCTCTTACTCGTTTATGGTGTATTTTTTTTATTCTAACTGCTTCTGTATTTTTCCTTATGTATTCGCAGCACTTGGCGGCAGTAGAAGAGAGGAAGATCAAGTCCCTGGTGGCCCTGCTGGTGGAGACCCAGATGAAGAAGCTGGAGATCAAACTGAGACACTTCGAGGAGCTGGAGACCATCATGGACCGTGAAAAAGAAGCTGTGAGTGAACATTACATCTGCTGTAGCTCAAACCAAGGGGAATGAAACTTAACTATCACTACCTCTTGTTGCTCATTTAAGGCCCTCTAACATCAGCTGAAAGTCCCCCATTCCTATCTTTTCTGCAAGGTTTATGTTCAAAGGCAAAATTACAAAGTAACTCTTATCGTACTACTCATACTTTGTGTGTGTGTGTGTGTGTGTGTGTGTGTGTGTGTGTGTGTGTGTGTGTGTGTGCGCGCGTGTGTGTGTGTAATGCAGCTAGAGCAGCAGCGGCAGCAGCTCCTGACGGAGAGACAGACGTTCCACACCGAGCAGCTGAAGCAGGCGGAGATGAAGGTTCGCCAGCAGAGGGAGCAGCCGGGTTACACAATGCAGCCTTCAGGTCCGGACAGTGGACGCACACAAACACACTGAAATCAAACATCCTCTAAGAAAAGACACACCCATAAATCAGGTCCTACAACACAGACGCAGATCCACACAGTCAAGTGCATGTAGTGTCACTCAGCTCTTAATTCCCTGTATGTTATGAATGTTTATAGTTCTGTCGTTACATTTGAGTCCTTCCTCCTTCAGGTCAGTCCATGCCCAATCGATTGATTCCCGGTGGAGGAAATGCCCAGACGATGGCCCCCCGGCTCCCTGGAGCGCCCAACGGCATGTGTGAGTATTTTCCAATGTTGTCAAAGGTTTAATATTCCGTTCCTAGTTTAGTTTAATTCCTGGGGTGTACTGACGTGAAATTCTGCTTCTGTCTCAGACCCGTCCTCACAGCCCGATGGAATAGCACCAGCTCAGACCGGTCCTCCATCGTCCAGTCACAGCTGAACTCAACAGAAAACGAGGCGCACACACTCACACCAACACCTACGAATTGTTTTTCAACCAAGACAAACGCAGAACAATGAAACACTGGCATAAATGTTTAGCAACAACTGATTAGAATTGGAAGTCTCCAACTCTTCACTAGTCATGTTTATAGACTGAAAACTTCACAAGCACACAAACACAGTTGATGCAAATTTGGTCAGCAGTTCAGTCCGTCTGATATCTGTGAATAATTTGTGCTCTGATGTTAGAGTTGAGAACTCAACTCATTAAAGTTTTTTTTATATGAAACTAAATGTTGTTTTAGCTTCTGTCCGAGTTCATTTGGTTTCAGTGTGTGCGCTTTGTGTGTGTGCGTGTGTGCGTGTGTGATTTTGCGTGCGTATGTATGTGTATTCCGATTTCAGTGACTGGTGTCTTCATGGCGCATTACCAGAGTTTGTATCGTGAATCTGAAAAACGTTTGGAATACTCCTTCCATTAGATATCCATCTTCATAAAAAGAACATAGTTGTAATAATTTCTTTATTTAATTGAGTGTTAAATCTTCACCTTCATAAGGATTGTAATGTTTAGTTGTTCAGTCCGTGTTGATTTAGTTTAACGGTAATTTTAGAGACTGTAATTTAAGGCTGTTGTAGTGGACTGGATTATATGGCGAGAATATATCAGGAAAATATCTGGGTATATTATAACCCAGTACAGTTTCTGTTGGTTTTGTTTAAAAACGACTACATGTAAAAACGGCCTAAATCAGAAGCATTCATTGTACATGTTTTCCCAAAGCAAATTATATATACATTTGTTAAGATGACCGGAAATAGCCGAAGGCTTGAGGCAGAGATGAGGTGCAGACCAGCAGGAGTTTATTTACCCACAATGAACACACAGCAGCAACATGATGAACAAACAAAAACACTGGACCACAGGTGACATGAGGTCCAAGCAGCAGCTTTTAATGTTAACTGGTGGACTGTCAAAGACTGCTAGTGGCTAACCTTGAGCCCCCGACATCCAGCAGAGTGGCATGATCGGCAAAATACCCACAAACAGATTTAAATACATAGAGATGTTTACATGAGCAGATTTGACAATACATTGATTGTTATTTAAAACACACATCACAATAAAGTAGATTATTTCCAAGCTTGAATTTGAATAAATGCTTCACCCCCTCCTTAATCAAACTTTTGGCTACCCAACAGCAAAAGTGAAAGACTTGGCATAATATTACTCTCACTCCACATTACACCAACCTGCATCTAGTCACCAATCTTTCAATTAACTACTTCACCAGAAATTGAACAATTAAAAATGTTACTTTCTATTGGCTCAGCTAAACCGGGCCAACCAATGTGTGCCTCTGCTACAGACCAGGCCTTCATCAGTGCAGCTATCAATAAAGCACACATCAACAGAAAAAGAGCAAAACAGGAATAAAATACATTACATTTCTGTGTTAGTGCTGTTATTTCCTACATCACATTATGTGCATAATTTACCAAAGTGCAAATCTACGTCACGCTTCCTTTAGTTGTGTAAATAATGAAGAGGACCTTCATTTACATACGGTAGGCGAAATATTTCTCAGACATGATTCAAAGTTAAAATTGCAGAGTTTTACAGTGTAGCAAAATCAAACTCCCCAGGCCAACTTGGTTTCCATTTGGAGCACATTGGTGATTTTCAGAGTGACCGTTTTGATGATCTTCTTCGTAATCTGTATTCTCCAGAACAAAGTCCGAAGAATGCTGACCTGCCCGAATTTCGGAGCAGAAGAAATAGAAGAACTCACTCTTGAGCGGCATTCATCACCAGTCGTTCCTTTGACCACCTGAGGTGAAAAACAAATATGGACAACAAAGAATTAAGACAACTAAGTGCTTCTCACGTAAAAGGACAAACAGATTTTTCGTTAGAGGTTGGTGTATCTCTTACCGTACCCGATGTTGAGGAAGAGTCTCAGTAGGGATGCTACTCACTACTGTGAGGAAAACTGTAGATCAGGGGTCTTCAACGTTTTTCAGGCCAAGGACCCCCAAACTGATAGAGAGACGGAGCATGGACCCCCTGCTATTTATATTGTATAAAATTGTGTTTTATGTTAAACTGGAGGAGTGCAGGAGTACAGGAGCTCCTGTGTGTCGTTGAATGTGTGCATTTCTTGACTGAAAGATAACATCTTCTGCCTCCATTTATTCATTCACTACAATATGTTGGATTCATGTTCATGTGTATTTAAAGACATTTAAATTGGGGGGGGGGGGGGGTGAAAAATAGTCTAATCAACCAAAAATTTCACGACCCAGTGCAGTACCTCCGCGGACCCCCTAGGGGTCACGGACCCCCTGTTGAAGACTTCTGCTGTAGATCAAACCACACCCATTGTCCCGGTGAAGTAGATTAGCCGATTTTGAGTGTTAATGACCTAATAAGAGTCTTGAATAATAACTGAGGACATTTTGTTGTTCGCAGAGATGTAGATAAAGCGGATTTAAATAGGTAGAGAAAGCAAACATTTTTTAACACAAGCAAATTAGTTGTGGATTGTGCAAAAGTCTTGCCCCGAATTAATATCAGGAAAATGGTCCTAACATTTGTGTATTTTAATGTCAATGATTTATATGTTCAGTTGGCTTTAGTTGTCAATACAGTGTAGTATTTATCCTTACACTACATATTCAGCTGCCACAGGCATTTGAACCGCAGCCCGCATCAGTCGTTATAGCTCAAAACAGTGACAAATCTATTTCTTGAATCAAATCACAATACAGTCAAAAGGTTTCTAAAACAATGAATGTTGCCTCGTGTTTGAAAACACTGAAATGGAAACTAACTAATTAGACAAAGCCATGAGACGTAAACCGAAGTTTTCCCGTTTTGTTTGTATGAAAGTAATTCATTAACTTTTTAAATCAAATTCAAATTAAATTAAGATTCAACACGTGTTTTGTTCTTTCTCTTTTTCTGTCTTATATTGAGAACATAACAAACAACCAGTATAAATGTATATATCATATTAAAGTAGCTGCTATGTATTAATACTGCTCTAATCGTGCAAAAAAAAATAAAGTGGAATAACTACCACTACATTTAACGTGTATGGCTTTTATCTGCTTCAATTCCACAGGAAGTAAAATATGCAATGATGTGATCCACCATCTAGAAAGCAAATGACACGGTGTGTCACCACTGCAGAAGGTACGTGCCCAACTGGTCTTCTCTGTGTAGTCCCTCATTCGCAAAAGCTTTGTCATCACCTATGGGTACCACTGCTTCCTTTGACAAAGCTCCTGGACTTTATTTACTGCACCTATTGTTCCCCTCAACATTTCCCACTGTGAATCTTCTGCTGGGTCACAAAGAATAAGCTCCTGTTCAATTTACAGTCTCTAAACTCACATACTGACGTGTAGGATTTATAGATTTTGCACCCCCAGAGTCCCCCCCCCTCTCTCCCAGTCTCACCATGCTCTATTGTTGGCTTCTACAGCATTAAAAAAAAATGGTGGCAAGAAAAATAGGAACAGGAATGAGATCCCAGATGTGATCAGTTTGGCATTAAGTGTTTGTTAAAGTAACAAAACATGAAGAGTAGGGAAAGATGTGCCCTGACAGTGGAAAATGTACAGTTACTGTAAAGGGTTACAAAAATATCAAATATAGACAAAGACTCCAGGACTTCAACTTAGCTAGAGAACCATCCAGTTAAAGGGTGTCACTGGTCAGGACTTCTGCAGCCCCCTCTGCCTATTCAGACTGACTTCCTCACCACAGGTTTCTGCATCTTGCGTATTATCGGTGCATTCAGGTCACAGAGCCGTGCGTCTGTTTCTGAAAGATTAATCCCTGGCAATCTTTCAAAACCCAGGAGGTAATTTAACAACACTACCCGGTACTTTGAACGTGTTTCCAGATTCTCAGTGGACTCATCTGGATCAAAAAACATCCTAAACTAGAATGACCGCCTTGCATTTGTCGGCCTCGTCCAACCAGTCAAGTTGCAGTTTACACCCATCATGTAATATATGAAGGCTGAAGGAATCCTTAATGTTGGAGAAATCTGAAGCACTCAAGAGGGTGATAATTTAAAAAGCCTGTCATTAGTCTTGGCTATTTAATCACAGTTAAAAAAAACATGCCCGTTTCAGCCATGAAGGCCTTCATCAAGGCATGAACAATATAGCTGCATTTGGGCTGTTTCATATATCTGTTGGTTAGTAGTCTGATCAATGTGGACCAATTAGCAGCCACCCTATACATGGGAGCAGGTAAAGTCACGTCACACCCAAAATTAATGTGACCGATTCATTATCCAACCAAATGTGAAATAGGGTCACAATCTTCCTTCTGTTCCTGAGTTGGGCGTTGAGTATTTGCTGGAAAAGTGTTTTTGCAGAACATTTTGATGTCTCAGTGATGTTGACCTTTGACCCCCTCGGATAGAAAATATCATCACTTCACAATTTTATCCTATTAGATATTTTCTGTGAAATGTTATTACAATTAGCATGTGAATTCTTCAGTCATGGCCACAAACATTTCCCAGCTGTAGCTATCACCGGCGTGGAGGCATAGGAATGCATATAAAACACGATAACTTGCATCGGTCGTTCTGAGCTTTGATGTTGTGAGGCGTTCAACCAAAGAGTGACGGTGGTAAAAATGTCATGCAGGCATAAGATGCGTCTTCTGTCCTTGTTGGTCATCTTGTGACCTGTCAAATTTGATCATGTCAACCTCTAGCGAGTGTCACAGCCCTCAGTTTCCGCTTGACGGTGTCTATGACGGACGAAATATCGCATGTGTGGAATGAGATAGAAAAACGTTTTTTTTTTTTTATTGTTTTTTTTTATAAATGAAAGCATGTTAACGAGGAAAGTGTGGTGAGAGGAAACGTGATAAAGGCGAGATTTGCTGCAGCCTTACACGGACGTAGGAGAGACTTTGCTGCATTGAAAAGAACTCACTGTTACTCGCCACGCGGACTGCAGGCTTTATGGGTGTGGATGTAGCCCGTGAGGCAGTGCCTTCTTCTCCCCGTAGCGTGTCGGTTGCAACATTCGGCAGCGACACACTGAGTATGCACTGGAGTGGCTTTGGACATCCTGTCCACCCCTCACTGTTCAACACAGGGACAGGATGGAAAAACCAACGCGGCCTGAGCGCGAGCATGCACAAACACACGCACACACAGAGCTTGGCGTCGACTAAGGTGTGCTATTCTTCCATTCTGGTTCTCAGTAAGGTCCATCTGTTCATCCTGCAGTAGAACACACTTCTTCTCCTTCATCCTTGTGGTACAGTCTGTGCTGCCTGGAAAAAGAAAAAGAAAAATCTGCAATTAGTTCAATCACGACAGGAAGAGTGACAGTTAAAAGACAGCACGAACGTGCCTGTATGTATTTATCATGGTAGAAATGTGTGTGTGTTTGTGTCTCTGTGTGCGTGTGTGCGTGTGTGTGTGTGTGCGTGTGCGTGCGTGCGCGCGCGCAAGGGTGGTAGGCAGGAGCGGAAGCAATTTTGTTCTGCTCTGTTTGGCAGTGCATCAGTGAGCATTTTTCTGTTTCTCAATCTCCTCCGCTCTCCAGCTCCCCCTCTTCAGCGCTCACCCATCTCTGTCCATCCTCCGAATCCCATCACATGCACCCTCTCTCTCTCTCTCTCTCTCTCTCTCTCTCTCTCTCTTTTCCCCTCTTGTTGGGGTCCCTCTCTCCATCTTTCCCTCCCTCGCCCTGCCAGCCCCCTTCTCCTACAAAGTCCCACTCTTCTGTTGTTGAGAGTGAGCATTGTAAGGTACGGAGCCGGTCTAGATTTTGGTGCTTTTTGTAGGGTAAATTGAACAGTGGGATGCTGCACACAGCAGGGGCTGGGATCAATTCACTCCTGGTTCAGCGAGTAATAAGTGAAAGTGCAATTTGTTCACTAGGAGCAGAGCATTTGGTCTTAATTATTTCATAATATATTTGACATAATCCCATTTAGGAGGAGAGTGGGTAGTCGGCCCTCCACAGGCCATTTTGTTAGCTGATTGTGACAGAAATGAAGACACAGAGACTGGAAAATGGATTAGTGTCACGGAGCAGTGATTTGTTTGGGGAAGCTATTCTATAGCATGATAGAGTGATATAATGAGGACAGGGTGGAAGGTGATGTGTGTGTTTGTGGGAAGCAAGAACAAAAATTAGGATTACTGATCTGGTCACTGTGGATGTGTCAGTGTGTGTGTGTGTGTGTGTCTGTGTGTGTGTGTGTGGGGGGGGGGTGATTCAACAGCAGATGCTATTGTCTGGAGTCTACTGTATAACTCAATATAACAGTAAGAGGATTAACTAGCAACCGCGCGCACACACACACACACACACACACACACACCAAGGCATCACCACCCGTAGGGAAAGCGAGGAGGGAGCGACAGACAGATAGACAGACTTTTGGACATGAAGTTCACACACACACACACACACACACACATTAGCTGTTGTGTAAAATGGAGCATATTGACTTCCAGTGACAACAGACGCTGTTTAAATCCCCCTCTCACCCCCCATTCTAGTCAAGCTACAGCAGGCTGAGGCCACTGACGAGCATTTCCTCTGGTGTGTGTGTGTGTGTGTGTGTGTGTGTGTCCGTCCGTGTTTGTGTGTATGTGCTGGCACTTTGACACCCAATCGCACTGTGCGTGCGCGCCGTGCCGCTCTGGCCGATGTAGCCAAAGGAAAAGGCTTAACAGATCGCAGGCAGGCAGGCAGGCCGGCAGCCGTCACAAACCCGTCTCATTAAAATCTCGTCTGCAGACCCTCCGCTGGTCACGCTCGTTACTACTACAACTCCTCGCGGTGCTGCCGGTGCTGTCGACGGACCCCAAAACGCACAGTGACACACGCGCGCAAAAAGGTGTGGAGGAGAGGGCACCCGTCCGGCACAATATGGACCCGAACCCGAGCCGCTAATCGGTTTACACGCGCACTGCAGCTGTGCCAGATATCAAACGTATGGGAGCAAGGAGACATGGCGAAAACGGACAAGATCTGAACTTTGCCGTGAGGATTATTTTGCAGCCCACAATCTGACCGGTGAAACGAGGAGAGGGATCAGAGTTGCCATCGCCGTGGTTAAAGGAGTATCTCGGACGTGATGGCGCGGGGTGACAGTCGTTTGGGGACCTGGCAGGTGCTACTGACCATCTCTATGGTCATCATCCCCCTGTCCACTCACGGTAAGTCCGCTGCACTGTACCGGCGTCCCACCCTGTGCGTGCGTGTTTGTGCAAGGAAGCGCGCACGTGCGTGAATCAAATCCCACCTGCATTGGATTTGGATTTGACATGAAAAATGGCAAATGCAATTGTCTATGTATGCGGCATGGAGATGCATCTGCTGTTTCAAATGCAGGCATTGATGGTAGTATTCAATGCTTCTAATGTCAGACGGTGCACAAGCTTATTGATGGTCACTTGCTGGACACTGATTTTGAATTCTGTTTTGAATGGACACTACTTTAAATGCATTGATAAGCCATCGCATTGAGCATTGATAATGACCCACTGCCCTCATTTTGGCATAAATAAAATAGAATTGAAAAGACAACCACTGCACTGTGCAGACATTTGATCTGATGGTCTCTCGTGCTGTGGTAGCCTGCTGATCATTAATCACACTCGAACCACTGGCAGTGGCCATGGTTCAGTCCATTCAGAGCGTGAAGGGAAAAAGAAACTATCCATCTCGTGATTCAAAGATGTTGTAACTGCTAGAAGCTCACTTCTGTGCATTTTTCGGAAGAAGAAAGACATGCGTGTGGACGATCAGAGCGACGGAGACATTTGACAGTTCGGTAGGCTGCTGCAGCTGCGGCTCGTCGCGGCGGTGCGTATCCCAGACAAAGGCGGGATTAGGTGCACCGTGGCCGGGCGACAGGAGGCACATTCATGGCGCTGTAAGCACTGAATTCCTCCAGACATTCAGGGGAAGACCGAGACAACCGGGCACGCTACTCCGCTGCTCCATCCGCCCTCTCATTTATTGTCCATCCCGTGAGACACTGTGGGAACGAAAATCTGACACTCTGACACGACCGGTGTGTGGCGCACGCGCACGCGCGCTGCGTAGTGGAAATATGGAAAATCTTGGAACTGTAGAAATGAGCGCTGCCGCTGCCCAGCAACAGGGTGGCTGGGTCGTGCACGCAGAGGGTCGCTGGGGTTCACGTGGGCACGCGCTGCCACTGTACCCCACCCCCTTCTCGCTGCATCTCGCGCCCTCGATGTGTAACCAGGCGTTAACATTGTGACATATTGATCGGTAAATATAGGATACGCCTGCCGTCCTGTCCCTCATAATTTAAAGCCCAGAGACCACGTGTCTGGAGATATGGGATTAATTGGTATTGCCAATATGCGATTCTTCATTCATTTTAATGGCCATTTGGGGAGGAGGAATATTTTCAGATATTTCCCTTTTAATGTTGTCCTCTCTAATATTAAATAATAGCACAGCACATAAAGTGTAAAATATAGCCTTAATATTCCTTTAATGTTCCTGCAATGATGAATTTGTACCATTTTCAGACAAGCTGGATACATGTAACTCATGCACAGAATTCTGCTTTCATAGCAGGTCTGTGGTTTTGTAACTAACAATAATATGCATTGTTGATTAATTTGACCTTCATTTTATAGATTAATTGATTCGTTTGGTCTACAGAATATCAGAAAAAGGGCCAATTTCCTATAGCCTAACTCCACAAGTTCATATAGTGTGATTTGCAATCTGTCCAGCACCTTTTTTTTTGTCTGATCAGCAGTCCAAAACCTCAAAAATATTACGTTCACCTGCAGGGACTATGAGAACCAGGAAATATTCACAGTTATCAATTCAAAACCAACGAATATTTGGCTCTTCAATCAACTAATTTATTAATTGACGAATCATTTCAGCTCTATATAAAACCAATCAATCCACACCCACACACACCCACACCCCCCCCCCCCCCCCCCCACACACACACACACAGGAACAGGAACAGATCTTCCTTGATACCGATGTAAAAAAAATCATGAATTGAATCCAGACTCTTGGGTGTGCTGCCATGTGAGAGCTAGTGTGTGTCCACTGTATGAGTGAACGCATACTGTGAGGTCCATCTGCCCTGTAGCCCCAGACAGCTCATAATATGTCACGATAGATCAGATCACCAGCATCTCCCTGATTCCCAATCTTTTGCACGCATACCCTCAGAAGGGGAGGGAGAATACTATTTATAAAAGTTTAAAATGCCCACAGGTCAAGATTGGCAAGTCAAAGGTGTAGAAAACAACTGACAGACACACAGAGCAGCTGCACAATACTGTTTGATTGTAAAAAAGAATGAAGGATGTGATGGAAATCGTGGAGATGAGGTGAAGAAGGCAGAGGAGACCGTTCTGGGTGCCAACGCAGTGATGTTTATCGGCAGCAGCTCGATCGAGGAGAGAGGCCACAACGTGTGGCCGTGTCCGGTTGCTAAACCTCTCTGCCGTACTCTCACAAGGGCTCAACTATAAGGAACGCATTGGTTCCGATAAGGATAACAATGTGTCCTTGGCTGAATACTGCCAGACAGAGAGTCAGACATGTCTCCAGCGTGGCCATAATCAACACTTATTGTGGATAGTTAGTTCCTGGGTTCGGGGTGTCCTTTATGGGACCTTTACCCCCATTCAAGGAATCAGATGAGTCTCATAGTATGTCAGGCCTAAACAATAGAGTTTTGTTTCCTTGACAAATGATTCGTCAATAATTTGGAATTTAGTTGTTGTAGTTTTGCTCAAGTGGAGACCTACACATGATAGCTGACTGTGACTGTAGTGGTTGTGTCAGCATCTTTCCAGCTGTTGCCTGTTAATGTGATACTGGCGATGGGAAGTTATAAAGGAGGACTGCAGTGTTTGTGTTTCAATCCAATGACAAGTGCACAGGGTTAACACCTGCTGGTAAGGCCGCTGAGAGTTTCCCTATGACCAATCACAGTGACCTCAGGTAAAACCTGTCACCATGGTGACATGCTCGGTATGATGCCAGAGGTTAACAGCTGAGCGTCAGTTAAAGGCACAAATCATACCATTCCTAAATCTGAAATTAAATTGCCAAGCAGGAGATCGTGCATTCAATTTGATCATCGTGCTCTTGTAATCTCTTCATGTTCCCCTTTGCTCTTGTAATCGCCATAAAGACTGCCAGCTGCTAACAGGATGCAGCATCTGAGTCTCAACAGAGAACAAATTGGCAGATAGGACCTGTAAATGGAAATTGAACTGGTTGTAATCAGCTTTAATCGGTAGAGCATGTCTCTTTCACAGATTTTAAAACGTTCGAGTTCATACTACCTCAGTTTTGCCAGAGACAGAGTTGGCATACAACACTTACTGACTGGCTGGCTGATTGATTGAAAAACAAGAGGGAGAGAGCACCAACACTGGATTCTCTGTCTCCACTGCAACTCCCTCCCTCCAGTCCTCCTTTCAACATGGCACCTCTTTACATCTCACCATGGCAACTGCACTGTGTGTGTGTGTGTGAGATGAATCTCATGGTTCCTCAGCCACCACTAGTCTTCGTGACTCCAGGCACGTTCAGATGTTTTTTGTATTAGCTCTGAATGAGGTGCCAGACATTGAATGCAGCAATCTCATTGGACACAGTGCTTTCAGGGTGGCAGTGGGAGTATTTGGAATGAGTTTGGCCTTTTGCGCAGATGTACCAGGCCAGTGGAAAAATGTGAAGAAGCCACTTCTTAACTGTGGGAAAATCACCACCAGTGCAAGAAAAAACTGAGCACAGCAGGGTTTCACTTTCATTTACACTTTGGTTGTCCCCTCAAGATAGAGTGTGACATTTAGAGATAAAGAAAATAACTTTCTTATCGAGAGCTTGGTGAAAAGATGGGTATCACTCTTATGTCTGTTTATTAAATATGAGGCTATGGCCGGCAGCTGTCAGCTTAGGTCAGCACAAACAGTTCCTGAAGGTTGCCTGAATATTTCTTGAACAGGTGCAATAGCTTCCTCACGCAGGAGCCTCCTTATAACATGACACAACATATTAATTAATTCAGTTTAGAGCTGCTGATTTGTAGATTTTGTTACTTTTGGGCAGAGTAGGGCAAACTGTACAAATTGTTTCTGTCACTTCATTAAGGCAGTGCAATTTTTACACTCAGTTAAATAGACAAAGCCAATAACTTTGTTTTCATGGCTGCACCACTCTATAAAATGGAAATCTTGTCTAGACGTCAAAATTCTGACTTTAAGAGTTTGCTATATTTAGAAACTGGGGTCTCCGCTTGAATTTAAAAGAAAGTTCTCTGGGTTTTAACTATGTCTGGCTGCACAGCATGAGTTCCCAATAAGTGGACAATCAGCGGCTCACCGCATGCTCAAAGGTTTTAATGGTTCCCGTCTGTCTATATCTCTTTGCCCCTGTGACTTTGTGAGTCTGTCTTTCTATGCAGATCGTCAAGTACAGGAGAAGTGCTCGACCAGTCAGCCTCTAACCTATAGCTCTAAATCCTAATCTAATCTGCACCCAGTCTCGGTCACTAGAGCACATTAGTCAATCAGTCAATCTGCCTAATCCTACATCCCCACGTTCTGATGACGTGCTCTTGTTCTCAATTCTTGGACAATTATTCACATAGCTACTAAAAGTTACACAGAGCAAGTTTTTTTTATTTTTTTTATTTTTGCTGACTCACACCTTTCTTTAAATCAGCTCGATTTTGTGTGTAATGCATTTCTTAAGGGCATAATGTTTGTCAGATTCAGCTGAGTGAAGGATATGGTGTATTCTAGAAAACTAGCCTGGTACAACCTGAAGGCACTTGTGCAGAATACCTTGGGGATCCATTCAAAATTATTCATACCTCCTCTTTATCAAACAAAACAGTCAGCACCTTGGGATTAGTTAAATGCCTGTATCCAGACCTTTATTTCTATTTTTTCATCTACATTTAGATAACATATCTGAAATTAAGAGACAAACTCCCACAGCTTTCTGTCATTGTTCTGTGGTGGCGATAATAATCATGTCAGAGTTACTAAAGAGATTTGAAAGTTGTGCTCTGAATTGGGCAAAAGCCCCAAAACCCCAGAAACACATGAAAGTCAGCTCACCTGTCATGAGGACAATGAAGGCTTTTAAAAATCAAATCAGGGCAAATACATCATGGTGGGTCAAGACTTGGCTTGAGCTTGGCTTTTGAGTTTTATCATCAGGGATCAAAAGTAGATTTTTCCTGCCACGATTCTGACTAATCTTAGTTTAATATGTCTCCTGTGAGTCCACTAAATTATGGAACTACAATACTTAACCACTGGACCACCCCCCTAACCTTTTTGCGTCTGATTTACAGGGAGGCATTCACTGGCTAGGCGCCATCATCATCGCAACCACTCATCAGTCAACAAGGACGCCTTGAACACAGTGCTCAGCGATGACTCAGCAGAGAGAGACCACCTGATTGGAGCAGGACTGGGGCTTGGCGCCAAATTGCCACTCAGCTCCACCAAACATCACCACTCTCATAAACATGCCCACCTGGATTTTGTAGAAGAAGACCCACCTGTAGGGGAGGAGCTAACTGCCGGAGGGGCGGGTCCAGACCAGCCTGGGAACCCCTTATCCGATGACGTCATCACCGTAGAATTTCACAGTCCCGCGCCTGATGTTGTGCCCTCTGATGGTGCTCTGGATTGGGAAAAAGCCCCAACAGCCCAGAAACAGAAAGGGGGGTCCCCGACGGCATGGACGCTTTCTGATTTTTATGACTACCTGTCCCCTGATGACGACCTCTCGGCATTAGATACAACCCCAGAACCCGAGCCCACCCCTTCACCTCCAGCCGACATGGAGGATGAGAATCCTCTCCTGTCTGGTTCTCCTGCTGTTCCTGACAATGTGAGGCCTAATGTGGCTAGTGGGCCATCCTTGCCAGCTCCTCCCATGCCAGGGCCAGACAAGGATGAGGGGTTAGGCCTAGGTGGCGCAATGGGGAGTGGTGGCTGCAGGCTGGGCTTTGTGCAGTCTGGACCAGGGGTGTGTGTGTCTCAGTGTGACACTGAACCCAATTTCTGCTTCAATGGAGGCGTGTGCACTGTAGTGGCCGGAGTGGGAGCCTTCTGCAGGTGAGAAACATACGACCAACTTTTAATTTACAGGTAAATCACACAGGCTGGTTATGTGGTCCTTGGGTAAATTATAATCATGTTTAGTAATTTAAAAGCATGCTCTGGATTTGTTGTACAATTGGTAGTCATGTGTACAGTATGTGAATAGCAGCTGGGACGTTTGTTAGGTACTTAAATATTCCCCTTTTTTAAATTTGTTTCGTGTGGGATAATTTACAATGTGTTTGTTCCCTGGCACAAAAGAAGATATTTAGGACACTTCAGACAAGCAAACACACACTGAAAACACACACGTGGACAAAGACAGAAGGTTGGCTTAATGTGTCAGGAGGGTTTGTCAAGATCCCAGCAGGGTCGCCAAAGGCTTAGCTCAGTTTTGGAGGCAGGGGGTGAAGAGTGTGCGCGCTGGTAGACTGCGGACTGTTGATGTAGAGACACAGCATGCATGCATACATAAAAAGTATGAGGTCGATGACAATACAGTAAGGTCAGGGAGGGACACACACACACACACACACACACACACACACACACACACACACACACACACACACACACACACACACTTTGCTCGTGCACATGCACGCACATTTACAGACACACTCATGCATGCCTTGATAGCACCATCTGTCCTATCCTGCAGCCTCACTGTAAGCTTGGACATAAACTGTTGCTCATCTTTTCGAACCTGCTGAGTAATATCACATATACGCACACTTGGATATGTTCAAACAGCATTCAAACATGCAACTGCAAAGAAAGAACAAGAATATGGAAAAGATACACACATGTACGCATGTGTCCTGATCCTTTGATCTCATTAAGGGCTGGGCTGCAGGCTGAATCCCTGCTTTGCTGGACAGACCTCAGGACACCATGTCATCAGCTCTGAGTACCATTTTACACTCTTTTACTTTGTCTTACATGTTGTGGCTATAAATAAGGTAAATACACTGGTGCAGTGGGCACACACTCATAATAAACCTCTTGGCTTTTTCATACAGCAGGTCAGGAGAGTAGGAAAGTTGACCCCAAGTTAAAAGTGTTCACGTGACATTAAAGGCTAACACGGTCTCTTTATCTTTCTTCTTTTCCCCTTTTCCATCCCTGCATGCAGGTGCAATGTGCAGGACTACATCTGGAACAAAGGAACGCGCTGTGATTGGGCAGTCACAGAGTTCCAGGTGCTGTGTGTGGTGGTGGGCGTGGCCTCGTTTATGCTTATCCTGCTCTTTATGATCATTGTATTCTTTGCCAAGAGGTTGCACCGCCTCAAGAACGAGAACAGGCGCCTCCGCAAACGCAGGTGTGTGACTGGGAGGTGAGAATGTAAAAATATGAGCTGTGAGTTGCACTGGTTGGTTGGAGCTAAGAGAGGTGGCTTTGCCGGCGTCAGTCAAATTCCTGGCAAAACCCTCGAAATAATTTACAACCTAACAACAGATATGTTGAACTGATATGAGAGCAGAGGAGCAGGAGGAGTGAAAAGTCAGGAAGAAAAGGGAGGTAAAGACCAGATTTGATGTAATTCTCTATAGTATCCACTGAACTATTTACTGTGATGACATGTTCTTGTGTGTTTTTGGGAGTGTACTGAAGATAAATATAGAGGTGAAAAGATATAAATGCCCGGGGGGGTGAAGAAAAACGACACGCAAGTGTTTATAACATAAATCTCTCCCTCTGCCATCCTGCAGTAAATATCGCCCACAGAGCACCGAGCCACAGACGGACGGCCTTTCGGTTTCCACAACAGCCGACGGCTCACAGCCAAACGTAAGGAAACTGTGTGACACCCCTCCGCCTGCTCCCCAAGCTCATACTCACAACCTGGCGTACTATGACAACATTATCTGTCAGGTATGCCTCAACTCTCCTCATGTTTGGTCTTCTCTATCTCTCTTTCCAACTGATTTTTTTTTTCTCCTTTCTTTTGTCTGTTTTTCTTTAATTTTCCGGCATCTGTTTTCCTCGCCTCCTCATTTTGTTCTCTCCTATGTTGTCTCCCTGCCAGCTTGTGTAGTGATCATGTTTGTGTGCATGGCCATATATCTGTGCTAAATGGCTGAATGCAGCATGCCACTAACAGAAAATTTGCACACACATCAAAACTCACCTTGGTGCCCTGTTAAATCAGAAGATTCTCATTTCTACTTACAGTTAAGAATGTACAGTATGTCTGTGTTTAATGCTTTTCACACTCACCAGAGGCAATCATCAGCCAGCTATACATGGGAATATAAGCCCAGAAACCCTTATAACCATTTCCAGGTAAGCACAGTGGAGATGTCCACAATGCCTGCAGCAGTTTCCCTCCCCTGGCTTTGCTTTAAACATAATCGCTGTGCAACTGCTAGATATTAGATTTTGCTGCAAAACCTCACTTCCACACCTCTTCCTGCATCTGATCTTGTGTCAGCTGTCTTCTATTCAGTGCTCGAAGTGGAACTGTATGTAGGTAGTTCTACATTTTACTCTTTGGTGAATCCTGACTTTTCCTTGCGCCCTCTTCATAATCGCTTATCAGGACAATTCATGATGTTCCTAAATGAACTGAATTATCCAGGTGACACTCGGTGACGCTCTGCTTACTTTTCCCTCTTAGCGGCTACACCGAGTAAGATTACATTAACCTTACAATAATTTTGGCCTGGCTCCGAAAGAGCACAACCTGAACACGAACGGTCAGATGATGACACAACCTGGCTTTTAAAAGTAATGTCCTGCCCAACAAGCACTAAATGCAGGCCAGGAGCAGCAAGCTCCACTGCTACCAGCAAAGAGTCTGTTGATGAGATCAGCTAAAACAACCTGCAGCTATAAATTTAGTTTAACCCCAGAACATATTGTAAGTATGTGAACATCTTACTCATTATGACTAATGAATGAACAATGTTGTTTGTCCTAACAAAAATGTTGAACGCTATAAAACTATCTGTTCAATCAGATAGCTAATAAAACGGCAAAAGTCGCAGAAATGCCGCAACTTTCTGAATCCATTTGAAATTAAAAGCCGTTGTTTCAAATCAAAAGCTCTCTAGCATTTTATACACGGTCCGGGCATATACTACGTTTGAACCAAGTCTTGTTACTCTAAGAATTGAAATGGTTTTCCCTTTGATTAAAAAAACGTAATGTTGTGAACATCAGCAATATCGCCAAGTTTTATTCACTATAGAAATTCAGAAAGCGATACTTATTGATTCAAGCATTGATTCCATGTACTCTCTAGGGGAAATGATTCATCTCTGTCTGCAAGGCTTCCTGTAGCCAGTGGTTCATAGGTGTCATGGAGTCACCGCCGTGTGAATAACTAGCAAGCTCCCACATTTGCTGCCTCTCTTACCTGTGCCTCTGCAGCTTCCTGAGAAGCTCAGTGATAAAAAAAAAAAATGAGCCTCCATTTTGTTTTTAACTGCTCGCTCCCCATACAGCTCAAACAGCCATTTTAGGTCCCTGGGCAGCAGGTTTCCTCTCTTCTACCCAGTACTCTTCCACAGGTTATGCATGTAGTGCTGCTATAAAGCTAACTGTATTCTGTAGCAGCATGTATATGTGTGAATATGATCGTATATGCATTGATGCATTCATTTCTATCCATGTTTCTGTGTGTGTGCGTGCGTGTGTGTGTGTGTGTGTGTGTATGTGTGTGTGTGTGTGTGTGTGTGTGTGTGTGTGTGTGTGTGTGTGTGTGTGTGTGTGTGTGTGTGTGTGTGTGGAGCATGGGGAGTGGGGGGGGGGGGGTGGGAGGATGTGGGGCTGCATTTGCTGACCGATTTATGTGGCCCTATTTGTTTTCATCAATCATACTACTACTGGGTTACTAGGCCAAAACACTAAAGGCCTATAAGGTGAGAGATGCATGTTTAAACTCCCATATTCAAAAATCACCGTGGATTCTGGTTAGTAGAGGCAAATACAAACAGAGATTAACTATAAACAAGAAGATTAATTTAAACTTTCTGAATCGGTGGTCTCTTTTGTAAAAGGGCACTTAGTGTTGTGTCCAGCAGCAGCCAGTGTGACTGATCAATGGTGCCCTACTTACTGCCTGATGTTCCTATGACCTTCACAAGTCTGTGACAAGCCAATCAATAGATAGCCTGAACATTTACAGACTGACACATGGACGTGTACACAGATCCGATAGTTTTGCAGTTGCACAAACGTGTTTCTCGGACGGATAATGGCATTCATTTACCACAATTAACGCAGACCTGCAACACACAAGCGCATGCTGATGGATTTTCTGAACCACGTGCTAATTCTCAGTCCATTACCCACACTTAACAGGACAAACTGAAGTGAACAAATTGAGAGTCGTTATAAGTCACTGCTCTCGGAGCTGTGCTGGCATTTCAATGCAGTGATTATAGATGAGTTTCTCTGACTTCCGGATGATCTAAATGTCAGGTCGAGAGGCTAAAAAGCCGCTGCAGGCACATGGTCTGCAATACAGTTTATTAAATGTCATAGATCCAATAGGTATCTTTTTTTTAAATGCTGAGATATGATTAGTTGATTAGATAAAGGTCTGAGCATGTAAGTCCAGCATCAGTCCATACAATGACCTTCAAGAATGATTATCTTTAGCAAAAGGAGAGTTATCTGGCAAAGACACATATGGTTTCACTGAGCTCCATGTCTTTTGTTTTTATTTCTACTTTTAGTTTTACGTTTTAACCAAGTAATTCAGTAAAGCCAATTACCTGAAATGTCCTTGTCAATTTGTCTTCCTCAAATACACATAAAGTAGTCAACCTTTTCTTTTCCCTTATTGAGGAGGAGTTTAACTAGGAGGGAGGAATGTACAATAGCAGTTCTCACGAACCTGTTATTGTATATTTTGTAAAAAAAAATAAAAAAATTCTACGTGCTGTGTTTGCCAAAGTACAGTTAGTAAGTTCTCCTGCTGAATAACTCCTCAGGACAGTGATTGGACATGTCAAAACGTAGTGCCTCATCCCCTCAAACAATATAAAAGACATAACTGAAATGATACTTTACAAGAGAGTATACAGTGTCAAAGCTAGAGTTGTGAAACATTACATTTTCCCACAAAAACTATTAGAGCAGCACACACACACACACACACACACACACACACACACACACACACACACATACAAATTAGACATGAGGAACTCATGCCCTTGTAATTCACGTGTCCTGCAGGTGTGAATGTCAAGATGTGTTTTTCTATATGCCAACTACTATGCATGTGTGAAGACTAACTAACTTTCCCCGCAGGATGACCCTCAGAAGCAGGAGGACCCAGCAAAGTCACCACAATCCAAGGAAGAGGGGTCGATGAACATCCTCAACTCTCATTCCCCCAAGCACGAGAACAACCGCCCAGTCTCTGTCGCCCACGACCAGAGCCCCACCCCTAACAACACAGAGGAAAATGCTGAGGTAAACATGCTCCAGAACAACCTGGTATAATATCTCCATCTGTTAAAGTGTGCTGCTGGAGAATCAGACCAAAATATTTAATGCGCACCCAAACGACAAAGCTCCTAGACAACCATCGTTTACACCTTGCAAAGTGCATACTGTGTATTTCTAACAGTTTGATAACAATTGACAATAAAAAGAAAGCACAACATGAATTTAAATTGAGAAGCACAATAGTCCTGTTTACAAGACTTCCATGCCAACATTGATCACATAGTGGCACCGCTGCCTCCTCTCTTTCCTCTATCTGCCTCTTTCACTGGACTAAACTCTCTGGCTTGGACCAACTACTGACTGACTTTCCTCTCTACTGATGCCCTGCCTTGGTCTTTGACCAATGAACTCCTTCATTGTTTCTTCTCCTGTTTCCCAAACCCTCCCCTGCTCTCGCCTCTGCCTGCCCCGCCTTACTGTCTCTCTCTGCCCGCATGCATTGGTGTTATCAACAAAAAGTGTCTGAAAACTTAATATTTGCAAAAGAAGTACGTGGAAATTAAGTGAATCTGTATTTGCAAAAATATTCATGTTTGACATTGCTAATAAGTGGATATGTCTAGAGTATATGAGGTCAAAGTAATTGCTTGGAGTTGATATTTGAATCTATATACATATATTACACACACTGTGTCTTGGTTTTCAATGTGATTTATAATACTTTAATGTACTTGAGATTCTTTTGTACTTTTTTGGGTATACATGGAGGATTACAGTTCACAGTTGTTGGAATAAATCTTTTTAATTTTATCCAGCTGGTCCCTGTGTTTTGCTCTGAGCTCCACTTTCCCTCCAGACTGTGTCTCTCTCCGGCTCTCTCTTTCTCTGCATGTCTGCTCATGATGAAGCTAACTGCTGCCCAACTGCTCTCACGCTAATAATAACTGAATGCACGGCTGACCCTGCTTTTGTGCTACAGTAGGCTGCTCACTGATTACACCACATACACACAATGGTGACTGCGTGCCCATTCAGAACCACGGACAGCTCTATGAAATGAATAGAAACTGCCTTACAAGCTTGAGATTTAACATTTGACATACTCTGTTTAAATATGTATGAATTTTTTTAAACTCTTTCCATCAGAACATTTCAAGACATTTCAAACAAGCTTTTTTTTTTTTTTTTTACCAAAACACACTGATATTGTAGGGAAAACAAGTTACTTTCTGTTCTCTTTTTTGGGAAATGGGTGGGGGTTTGTACGTTTGTTTGTTTGTTTGTTTGTTTTTTCCCACAAATTCCAACTTTTAATCTGTATTACTTACATTTTATGTTTGAGACTAACTGGTTATAACTGTTCAGATCTATACTGTACAACACAGGTTTCCTCTAAGGGTTTTCTGTAACATTTTCTACAGTTTTCTAGAGTATGATGAAGAAATCTTCAGTATGAAAAATATACTGATGTTCAGAAACAGTTTTAACCAACATCAGCTTCCTGTTTAAAGTGGCTAGAATCAATTTACACCAATCAGCCGTACAATTAAAGCCACTGAAAGGTGAAGCATGAAGTATAATTCAAAGCCTAGCAACAGATCCTCCCTTCATTACATAAAATTCTCATATTCAGTTGTTGTTCAGTCAGATTGAGAGAGATGTTAATTCATTTTAAGTAATTTTAAAGAGGTGCTCTGGGAGGTATTCCTAGTATTTTGTCCCTCCCATCTTAATGAATTGGGATGTCAAATTATCAGGAACACCTCTCAGAAGGTTTCAGCAGCTGTCCTTACCTCTACAAAACTGCATGGTCTTTCAGCCCTCTGTTTTAGTTTGATGATCTACAACTTTATTGTTTTGGTCCACTGTCATTGCTGCCGTACCTTTTTTCAGCAAAAAGATACAAATTTCCAGACATGGCCCTCGGGAGTTGGTGGGTCCCAAAAATTAAGCTAATATGAGGGTAAATTTGACACTCATGAGTTTGGCAGAAACATGATTGCTAGTGTTGCAAACAAGTTCACCATATCAGCCAAAAAGGGAAATGCAGTTAGGAATTATAAAAAGATAATTATTGTGTTTTTCAGCTGTCAAGTCTGTATCATCACGTCATTATTTGACCTCTGTGATTCTCCCTACATTGTTGCATCCTTCTCTACTTACCATATTTCTACATCAGGATGGAGTCACTATTGGCCTGGAAGTGCTTCTCCCCAATGAGGCCAAGCTCCACTCGGAGACCAGCCAGCCCCTTCAGTATGATGTCTTCCTCTACAAGGTTGCCAACAATGGAGACTCCGCCTCTCCCAGCCAAGGCCATCCATCTCATCCCATCCCTAGATCACCCAAAACACCTAAGACACCCAAGTCACCCAAGGTGCCGAAGTCACCCAGATCACCCAGATCACCCAAACACACCAAGGAACACGCACCTAGTAACCGTGAACCCTTGTCCGTGAGGCACTCCTCACCCGGCCGCCACTCCTCACCCGGCCGCCACCCATCATCAAGTTGTCACTCTGCACCTGTGTGTTACTATTCCTCCACCTGCCATCCGTCCTCCCATCACTCTCCCTCCCGGTACAAATGCATGTCCACCTGCTCCACCACCCCGCCTCAGCTGCGCAGGCCCAGAGGTCGGTCACACGCTCCGGGCTCAGAGCACTCAGGAACTGGGAGAGAGCAACAGGGTGGACACATACGCCCATCCCCTTCATCACCTCATCTTACCCAGCCTCCGCCATCACCATCCACAGTGAAGTGCAGCCCGATCAGCACCCGATCGCTGCCACCACTCTCCTGACTTGGCCTTCACTTAGTCCGGCCTGGCATCCATTGAAATGCACAAACATTTGTCATGATCTAATCAATCCAGTCATCAGTCCATTGTGGCTCTAACTTTTTTTTTTTTTTAACCAGTGATTTATAGATTTTTTTTTTATACATCTATTCATCTTCACACCCAGGCTCCCAACTTTTACATCCAGAGGAGGAGGACAGCACCTGGTCCTGGTCCAGAAAACTAGAACTGGGACAACCCATGCATGCACCACATTTACTAAAATTCCAACTTGGATTCACCAAAATACAAATATAAATCAGTGTGTGGTCACCGCAGCCACACTTTCACACCTCTATGTACATAACAACCTCTGGAAGCGCAGGTCTCTGCTCACTCAAGCACAAAATGAACTATTACATGTGAACACGCTCTCTTAGCGTGGTGCCAACATCAGCGTCTGCTGACGATATGGTAGGGGTTTACAGGAGCTTTTGTGTTATCAATGGTTTATATAAATCTTTTGCTATTCAGTATGTAAGAGTATTTCATGTTTTCATAGGCTTTTTGGTAATCTTTTTCATGTTTCTAATCCTCAATAAATAGTTATTACAACAAAACATGCAGTATTTTGTTCCGTAGATGAAGAAAGAGGGGAGCAATAACACAAAAAAACTCCAGCTAGGCAAGAAGAGAAATAAATTAGGATTTCAGTGTAACCAGTAATGTTAAAGAAATATGAAGGACTCTGCTCCCGCCTTGTGGCCAATGCAAGCATTGCAACATGATTAGGTGCCCATGGTAGTTCAGTGATACTTTATATTGAAGGTTTTACTGTACATTATCAGTTGAATCATAGCACCAAATCAGAAAGGGGAGAAAAAAAAAACACGTTTGCTTATGTGCAAAACTAACATTTTATCACAGTCCTCAAGTTTTTTTCTCTTTTTAAAAATGATGTCAAACTGCTTCTTTAATTTATGATTTATAGTTTTGGTTACAAAGGGAAAAAAAGACTGTTTGGAAAATATCAAAATTTTTATTTTTCTCCGAGCCTTTGAAGTGATGTGTTGGTGTCAGTGTCTGACTGACAGCTGAGCTCCAGCAGGGAACAAAGATACAGAGTCAACAAACAGTTTTCTTCCCAGAGGACACATACCAGCATACAAACTGACCAAAAATGACATCCATTAAGTTTTTAAAGTGACTCAGACAGCATATGTTTTCAACCAAATGGTCATGGAGTCTTTGAAGATTTTTAATGTACTTTAAGAACAGCTGTAACAGCTGGTAAATGGCCCTGTGGAGTGTTGAAACCCAAAATATCACATTTTATCTTTAATGTTCTGTTTTTTTTTTTGTCAGATTTAAGAATGACTTAGATATCAGACAAGTAGCAGAAAAACATGCAATTTAATTTCAGTTGCGCTTTAAAAAAAAAAAAAGATGGATACTGATACTAACTCAATAAGCTTGAATTGATTTAGTTGTAGTTCATTTTCATTCAGGTCAGACATAGAGTGGGGTGGCTACGCTATTCCCTTTGAAATGGGGAACATTTTATATAGCAAGTGTCTCCTGCAATGTCTTATTTATAATGTGAGGGTACTGGTGCTTACTGTTCAGGGTGTGAATCCTCTCATCTTTGGCAGCAGGTACTTCTGTTTCCTGTCAAATAAAACGCCTTACATATTTCCAACAATGTGACCTCTTCCATGGTGGTTAACAGCTGTAGGCTGCAGAGGCTCGGCTCCTTTGTTCTCCGATTCTCTTTTTTTCTCCCTGGATGAAAAGCACCTTCTGGTTCCAGATGGATTAGGTGAAGGTGAAGTTATCCTTCTTGCTGCTCTCATTTATCAGAAATAGGTTGCATTGACATGAAAAGAGTAGCTGACAAGGTTTAAAGTGGAGTGTCTGTGTCTCTTAGTGACACTCAATGCTTCTGAAGAGCTCTCCTGTCCCGCTCCACCTGTAAGGTGCTCACTGTGTCCTCTGTGTGTCCTCAATTGTCAGGTTCTTTTTTTTTTTTTAGGTTGTTGAAGCATCTAGAAGTGCCCTGGCAGTTTTCCTTCAGGGAAAGCAGAATAGATCGTCTGAATAAAGTTTTATTTTGGAGTGACCCTGAAACGAAAATAGTTTCAATTTATGAAATATGTTTTTTTCTTTCTTTCTCTCTATCCCCTTACAGAAAAAGCACATGAGTTTCCTGTGTTCTCCATATGGGACACGTGATTATATGAATAAAACATGTTACAACATATAATAACGTGGGAATCTGCATGGCCTTCATACATGACACAATGAAAATGTTCCGAAACCACATTTCCCACGTGCACATTACATGTTTTAAATGTGCACAATCACATGTGGTCACATGAGTTTTTGCACATGAAATTCATGTGTTTTTTCCGTTAGGGTCAATAAAATTACAGTGTGTGTACACATAAAAAAAACATTAGCAATGTAGAAGGATACTACATAAAAAGCAGTTTACGTTGACATGCTAACTACACAGGGTGGGAGGCTAAAAGTGTTTTCTGTCTGTCACAATACATCTATCCTATAAATCCTAATGAGAAAACTTAATCTTTTTATTTGCTGACCTCTAGTGGTTTGACTTCTTCACTTTGATGCAGTGATATAGAAGTGGAATCCATGGGTGTGTTATTAAACCATATCATCAGTGTTGGCTTTGATCTTTTAAGCCAGACAGGGTAGATAAATGCAGATTTTACTCTACAATAAGTCTCCATATCGTGTCCTCTAACCCTGCAGTTCACTTCATCCATATGATGCTTTACAGAAGAAGAGAAATGAAAGTGAGACAAGTGAATGACATAAAAATGAAACATTACAGGGATCATGAGGCTTTGATGACAAAAAAACAATGAAGCAACAGAAGAAAATAATTCTACGAAATGGGGAATTGTATTACTTTGAGATCTCTAGGTACTTCACATCGGGAGGCTCTGACCTCAGAGGAGAATCCTGCAGTCATTACAAATCCAGCGGCACACTTATCTGAAACCGCAAACTCTGGTCTATTAGCAGGGTGCACATTTGGAGGTCAGTCTGGTGGTGATGTCTCTGCATGACCTGATGAGAGTAATCAGGGACTTTTTTCACTCTTCAGTTTTTGTCCTGTTAAGAGGTCAGTTGTCACAGTCCATATTATAGTCTACCTGAAGACACCTTTAAAATAGTTTCTCAAGTCTGTGTGTCTCACAGAGTGACTGTTCATAAAATGCACACCAGTCCTTTTTAAACCAAACTAAGGTGAAAATTTTGTTCCAGATGTTTTCTCCTCCACATACTTCTTCTCCTCAGAAAAACCTAATCAGCATTCTGTATGCAAGAATATAAGCTTTGACTCGTTCTTTAGGGAAATATCCCATTTAACTCCTTTGAGATGCTTCCCTGCACAACCTCCCCTCCAGCCTGCCCCACTTCTTTGCGTTTGTGTGTTGGTATGTGTGTTTGCAGCTCTTGCGTGAACCACTGAGAGGCAGCGTTGCCTCACAGTCCGGCCTGCACCGCATCTGTCGACACAGATAAGACCAGCCAGCACTTTGAAACCACTGATCTGCATCTTCATTAGCATTCACTCTGTGTGGACTGAGGGAATCTCTGCTGATTCAACATGATGCTGTGATAATTGATTTTGTTATCACGTAGATATCTGGGTGATCTCTGATGATCTTAGACATATTTAAAGCTTTGCAAGAAAGATGAGAGCTGGGATAGTGCACATGTGTGTGCGTGTGTGTGTGTGTGTGTGTGTGTGTGTGTGTGTGTGTGTGTGTGTGTGTGTGTGTGTGTGTGTGTGTGTGTGTGTGCAGGATGGATTCTTTGTGTTCTGCTGTTAAAGCTGTGCAGGGTAGATCAGATGATATGTCTGCATATTGTGTGTGTGTTTGCGTGTGTCTCTGTGTGTGTCTCTGTGTGTCTGTGGACCACTTTGAGTGTGTTGCCTTTTGGCAGCTTCATTACTGCCTCTTTAAGGCTATAAAGTATTTTTGCTGACCTAAAACAGATGTAATTCTCCGTCTCTATTCTCTGCCTATCTGTAACACACACACACACACACACACACACACACACACACACACACACACACACACACACACACACACACACACACACACACACACACGTGTCTCCTGAGATGCCTTCATTGCAGATGAAGGCTTTTATAATTAGTGGAATACACAGTGAATTGACTGTTTTTCTACACAAAACCCAAACTGATTTCAGATTAGTTTTGAAAAAAAACTTTGACCCGTTTGTTTACCTGCACTAACAGCAACAACAACCAACCCCCCAAAAAATGAAGACAATTATGAGAAGGAGGAGAGTTAAAAAAATGTTTTTGTCTGCCTTGTCTACAGAGATAATCTAGAAACTGTAATAACATCATATCAAGCTGAGTGTTGATCCAAAATAGAGGCAGTAACTATTTTTATACACATGGCTTTTCACGTTTTAAAATGATGCTCTTTTAAAACTGTATTTAAGCCTCCACAATATTGTGAGACCCCCCACTCCCAGTCTTTCTCCCCGTCTCTTTGTGTTGTTGCTTTTGTATCCGCTCGTCTCTGAGTCCGGCTAAATGCCTTTCTATTCAAGGCTGAGAAATGTCATCACTTTGTGTGCATTCGTGGGTGTCCTCAAGACTTTCTGAGAAACCACAACATAAAGGGCTATCTCATCCAAATCACAAAAACACATATATTCCCTTTTAAACTATCCTTTCCATCTCTCATGGGGGCTTTCTTTTTGTTTGTTTCGTTAATGCTTTAAGCAACACAGACAAAATCCTCTTCACTTCCATTATGATAGGGTTATGACAGAAGTCTGAGCAGCACATGCCTCCAATAAAATCATCTGAACACAAAACACCGTGTTTGTACAAAGTGGGGTGGGACATTCATGTGACCAATACTGTAGATGAGTTCCACTGAATGACAAGTTCCTACACACTCTCACACTCACACGCACACATGCAAACACACACACACACACACACACGCAAACACACACACACACACACACACACACACACACACACACGCACGCAGTTAATGTCACAGATTAACCTGCTCCCCAAGTGTCAAAGTCAGGAAGCCAAATTAATTTCTCCAAAAATCAGCTCTTGACTTTTTTCCCCGTGTCCTCTTCCTCTGGTTTTCTTCATTCTCATTTTCTCCCACTTCTCCTCTTTTTGCTGTTGTCCTTTTGCTCTTTCACCTGCGGTACCATCCACCTCTACTCCACCCTCCCCTCCTTCAGCCCCTCTCCCTTGGCTTCCATAATGATTTACTCGATATCCTGTGGTCACATTCTTGTGGCGAAGCTTTCCGGCTGAAAACCGCTGACATTTACCTCCCAGTTACAACATGGCTCATTTAAACCACCCAAAATATAGTGCAGGATTTTTTTTTTCATTCCGACGCTGTGGAAGTTAAAGGACGATCGCAAACACTTTTAACATTTAATGTGGTAATGAACCACTCTGGTATATCTGAGTACTGTGAGTTAAAGGCCTGAAGCGAACTCATCTATTAAAAGTCTTGGTCTACTTTGGTTCCCCAACTTTCTCTTCTGCTTGCTCCCTAATCACATACCAACTTTCTCAATCCTTCAGTGGTCCTTGTTACCATGGAGACGTCGCAGATGTTAGGTGGGCTTTAATTGAGGGAGAAAAGTGAGAGGCAGAAGAAACAATGAAAGGTAGGGAGAAAGGTTGCTCTTATGAGGTGTCAATCCATTGAGTCAATGAACTCGAGTACGACTATACGTTTATAGCCGATGTGTACTTTGCCCAGCAACACCCACACTACAGTTTGATAGATAGCTAATTTGCATGTGATAATTTACATATGCCCTGAGGCTCCTTGTTGGGAGTGCATATCATAATTGGTGCGCTGCTGTAAACCTCTACAAGCCTGCATGTCTGGCTTAGAATTTATGGCAAGCTATATTGAGAAAATTAATTTTGTTTTCACCAATATTCAACCATGTGACATTTGACTGTTTTGTTTGCTCTGGTAGAATTGTGAAAGTAGAGGTCCAACAATATCTATAATAGCCTGGTTATATTATGTTATATAGCCTAAAATGATATAAATATCAAACAATAGCCTATCATATAGGCTAATTTTGGTGGGGATTTCAAGCTGCCACGTTTTCATGACGACGATATCAACGATGGGGAAATATAGGCCGACAGTGCAGATAATTTTTTTTTAGGATATTTTAAATAAACCAACAACCAATCCTGGACAATGAGAAATTACAGGGTCCAACAATATAAACACCTCAGTTTAATTGTATTGGGCATCTCGAGCAGAGGATGAGAGTGTACCCGACAATATGATAGGCTATTTGATGGAACTCATTGTTATTATCTCCAGAGTGTTGGACCACTACATGGTTGTATATGCACTGTGGCAGTGCGCTACACTGAAGCAAACCATGGTATAGCCTACAAACTGGTAGAATAGTGGTGAAAACACAATGAGTTTTCTTGATATAGCTAACTCCTAAATTTTAAGTTAGTATGAAGGCATTTGCTGCGTGGCACCAATGACATTACACCAGGTGTGGAGTTCGTGTGTACTAAATTAGGTGTACATACCTGCATGCGCACTATAAATCATGTAAAATAGAGAGCCAGTGGGACACAGACACACAGACACAGACACACACACACACACACACACACACACACACACACACACACACACACACACACACACACACACACACCCCAGGTGTGTAATGCATTTGTCTCCATTGTGAGACCATGTAGATTGTTGGCATGTGCCAGTGAGGCGTTCGGCGTGAGTTGGCTCAATCTTTTGACACCACATACGTGGTAAGGTCATTGTAGCAGTCACTCACTCACTCACTCACTCACTCACACACACACACACACACACACACACACACACACACACACACACACACACTCTCTCTCTCTCTCTCTCTCTCTCACAAACACACACAAAACATTTCTGAGGGCAGGATAGGACCACCTGTGAAGACGAAGGTGGGGCCCCAAAGGCTGCACCCCGCTCTCACCCAGTGGTGCTGGAAGGAAGGAACCCAAATTTATCAACACGGGTGGGAGGCAACAAACACACACACACACACACACACACAGACACACACACACACACACACACACACACACACATGAGACGCAGGTGTGCACATAGGAAGGGCTCACCACAGCAGGACCACCGGCAGAGCGGCTTAGAGGGATGTGTGATGACAGTTGCGCATGTGAAATGGCTAGGAGGATTTTTCTCTTTCCCTATTTAGTTCTGGTTTCTTATTGGTTTAGATTGTTGTAAACAACATATATATATAAATATGTTTATATTTAGAGGTCACACATTCTTCCTGACACAGTCATAGCTTTAATAAATGTATGTGCATAATAGGAGGATTTGAGCCAATGATGCAGCTTTTTCTCTCAGAACAATGATGCTAAACATATTCACAAAAGACTCTGGAGTCAAATAGTCGGAAGGAGTCTGAATGATAAAAAATAAAATTCAGTTTCTATTGAAAATTCATTTATTTTATTGTTCTGATTAATTGACTTGAGAGCTTATATAAACTCTTTGTTATATGATCGCCTACTGATACGAGTCAGTGTGAAATTGCATTAACATTCACTCATTACCCTCTATCTCTTTTGGTTAGTGACTCTTCACCCCTGTCACTGTGGACCTACAACCGGCTGCCTGACTGAGGCAGTTAATGTGTTCAAGAGCCGGCCGTCCCTCAAATAACACAATCAATTATTCATATTGCAAGGCACACACCACCACACACACACACTGAGCTCCGTGTGCTGAGAATGCAGGTCATTTCAGCGCATTTGTGAGTAAAGTCGCCAAGAGAGTGGCAACAGAAGTGCTGACCAGCTTTGGATGGAGAATCTTCGCCCGCCAAGGGGGCATTAACAGAATGTAGGTGTGTGTGTGTGTGTGTGTGTGTGTGTGTGAGAGAGAGAGAGAGAAACAGAGACGGTCACAGTAGGTGTGTATGGGAGAGAGGCTGTCCTCCTAACTAATGCAGATCGCATCTCTCGTGTGTTGAGCCAGCAGAAGTACAGCGGTAGATCCATCATGTCAAGACGGGGGTCAAAATTGCAGGCCGACCTTCTGTCACACATTTGAGTAATTCCCTCCCAAAATGTTTAGGTTCAGCCTAAACTTGGCCAGCTCTTTAATTGGCCAACGCGAGTGCATTTACGGATCAGACTTAAGGCGGACAGGCGAGAAAGCTGGCGGGTGGTGTTGGTGGGAGCACTCATCTACATTTGCAAACTTGTGTTTTTTCCCCGAGTGCTGACTTCAGTGGACGGCTCCACTGAGACTTGCTCTGGCACGAGGTCTTAAAAACATTAGCAGTTTCCACTGCTCAACAACTCATCAGCTATTTTCAAATCTGTTGGGGGCTAGTCCATGTTGCCACTTAAATCGTAGCGAAGCAAGCGTGGCATCAAGTCAACAAAAGTCCCTCGATCCATTATCTAACATGCTTTGTCCTGAACAGGATCACTGGGAGCTGGAGCCTATCCCAGCTAACTTTGGGAGAAGGAGGGGTACACCCCGGACAGGTCGCCAGTGCATCACAGGGCCAACACATAAGAGACAGACAGAAACAGACATGCACGCTCTGGTTCTCCAACTTTTGGATGTTGGGAGGAAGCTGGAGTACCCTGAGAGAACCCACGCAGGCACAGGGAGAACATTCAAACTCCTCAGGAAAAGGCACCCGCCCCAACCGAGGTTCGAACCTTCTTGCTGTGTGACGACAGTGCGAAACACTGCATCCACCTCAACAAAAGTCCTCATAAGGAAATTGCAGGTCAGTTTAAAGTCTTTCAGGTCTCCGAATACTATTAACATTAAAATAGAAGACTATTTGCCCTTTTTCATTCAAAGCTATTTTTCCATTTCAGTGATTGATCAGTTAATCAAGGAAATACTTTCTAACTGCATCCCGGGATAAGACCAAGTCTTTTTGAAATATTTAAAATATTCAAGATATATGTGGCTATACAATAAATGCATTGCATGGTCTATTTTAATTGTTAGATAGTTAGATAGTTAGATAGATAGATAGATAGATAGATAGATAGATAGATAGATAGATAGATAGATAGATAGATAGATAGATAGATAGATAGATAGATAGATAGATAGATAGATAGATAGATAGATAGATAGATACTTTATTAATCCCGCAAGGGGACTTTTTTTTTTTTTTTTTTTTTTTTTTTAGATAGTTAAGGAATTTTCCCAAATATACCAGCTTTTACCACCTGACAAGATGTTTTAGCTTCTTACTCACATGACAAGTCACATCTTGTGGAGTGAGTCTCAAAAAGTCACGTCAAAGTCATTTCACAAGTCCCAATTTCTGTGACTTAAAGTCCCTAAAAACTTGATTTAAAAGATGTCCCCATTAAACATTTAGTGATGAGGTCGTAACAGTATAAAAAAATACGTTGAGATATTTATATAACTATTACTATCTGCTGATTTGACAGTGATTTGGCACTATAAGCAACCAACTCCATAACTGAGTCCGTTCACTTCAAACCAGTGAGAAGGGCAAACAAAGAATACATCAAAACACCTTGTGTGAAATGACAAAAACTGCTGAAGTATGGCACAACGTTCTGTCTTCATGGAAAGGACACCAAAGCAACTTTGGAAGAAAAAGGTTTCCTGTGACACAAATAAACATTGGATTCATGCAGGTTAATCTAAATTTGGTGGAATTTCTTGGCCGTCTCAACCTGATGTTAAGTGTTAGAAAGCACTGTATCGGGGGTAAACAAAAGTCCAGGAGATAATTGTTCATTGGCGGGATTACCGTGTTGAAAACAGTCCGGTCTCAGGCAGACGGTAAGTTAAGAGTCGAACGCACCTTGTCCTCAGGTGGACTACAGTTGGTGTTGTGGAAGTCAGAGGATACCGCAGCTGCACAAGCCAGGAAGTAGTCCATCGTCTTCTCTTTCTGCTCTGTTGCTTTAGCGGGCAGCGACCCCCCCCCAGCCTCCCTTCTCCGCTCCGCTCCACGCTCCTGGCGTCCACCCCCGCAAGAGCCTGACGATGTGCGCGCTGCACAGAGCAAGACTTTCAAACGATATCATTACCATTTCAGAGAACCTGCTGCTGCCTTATAGACCTATGAGCTGTGGCATGTTATACAGAGGAGCACGCAGTTTGCCACAAACTGCATCATCACTTTGCACCTTTTAATGTAAATGGTAGACAACTACTGGGCTGTTACACGTTGCAGAAGTTACTGTGTGGCGTTTCAATTAGGGAAATGGCATCGGTGCTGGGGATCCTGTGAGGCATCACTGCCGCTTGTCAGCGGTCCAAACAAAAGCCAGGTTTTTGTCTATTACAGAGCAGATACAGAGCCGAGACCAGCACAGGGACTAATTCACATGCAGGCCTCTGTGGATACATTAACACTCAACAGGCAGACAGGCAGGCAGACAGACAGACAGGTTGGCTGGCTGGCTCACTCACTCACTCACTCACTCACTCACTGATTCTTTCTCATTTAAATACTGAACCTAAACCCACACAAACACAGACTTAAGCACCCAGCGGTTCCTCCTGCAACATTAATGTCATTTATCCTCTTATGCACAAATGTCAACCTTTGTCAGCCTTCATCCCTGCCTCTCCCTGTGCCCCCCTCGCCTTCACCAGCTCATCTCACCCCTTCCTTCCTCTAGTCCTTTGTATTTGCTTCCATGCCTTATACCAAATTCATTACTCCACCTCTACCAAGATACCGATCTCTTCCCTCTTCTGCCTGGGTTCTTCTCACTTTTTCACTCATTGTACGCCGCTCACCCTCCTCTTCCTCTTTCTTCTTGCCCATCCTGCATCCTGCATAGATATTGGCACTTTTCCCCCAACCATGTCTGCCTCTCC